>NC_061111.1:159317886-159423069 GCF_002878395.1 Capsicum annuum | reverse complement strand
TATTTAATGTCAGATTTGTACAGAGATTCTTGAGTGGTAGAGCTACAGAGAAATGTTACTGGCGGTAACGTCTTATGTCTAAAACGTTATCGAGAGTAACGTTTTATGTCACAACGTTACTGTGAGTAACGTTTTATATTCTAACGTCTAACGCCAATTCCGTTTGAGCCATTAACCTTTTTAAAACATAAAATGTTATTGGGAACAACGTTTATACTAATTTTGTAAAATTTTCAAAAAATAAATTACTTTGGTGAATTTGATTCAAAAAATGACTTATTTGGGTCCAAGTTCCCCTTATTGCAGCTTCTCTCTCTTTTTAAAATAAATCAAAACTCATTTTATTCTCTTTCTAAGTACGTTGCCGGCTACCGTTAAGTCCATCGCCGGCTCTCACTACCTAATTTTCCCAATCTCTCATCCAATAACTACTATGTCGGTGAGTTGAAGCCGCATTTTTAGCATTCCAATTGCTATTTTGGACTGAAATTTTTTACTGTATAGACATCTGACTTGATAGTTTCTTAATGTTGCTTCTGTTGATCGCCTCTGTTGAAATTCAGCTTTGATTTAGCTGTTTTACTAATCTTTTATTTTTGAAGAATTTTGGATTGGGGATAGCTACTATGTAATGGTGACAGTGGAAGAAATCGATTTTGGAAGAATTTAATGGTAAATAGAAACCCATTTCTCAGATAATGATAAATTGAAACCCATTTCTTAGGCAAATTGAAAATTCTTTCTCAGATACTCAATTGTTGAATCGTCTGTGAAGAAAACATTACTTAAGAGGGAAAATTGATTTTTGAAGCATCTGTGATAGAGAAATTGAATTTTGGGGTGAATTTGGTGAGAGAAGGAAATTGGAAATCGATGGAAGAAGAAGCTCGTTAAGAAAGGTGAAAGTTTGGATACCCTTGAAGCTGGTGATGAAGTTTATTAAAGGTAATTGATGTGCATATTATTATTGTTATTATTATTTAAACTGCCAATAAATTTGAGCTTTGCTTATGTTTATTTATTGTTTTTGCTTGTAATGATATCTCAAAAATGTGCTTTGAGGTAAAATTTTGTTGTTCTCCTCCTTCTATCTCTGTTCGTGTTTGTGCATGAGTAAAGTTTGTCATTTTACCAAAACAAGGATATGCCTGCTTGAGAGGTGTGTAACCAAAGCGGAGTATTGTTCTTAGTTTCTCTATATTCTTTAAAGATGGTTGTTTAGATTAGTGAATTTGATCAATCTTTCCAATTTCCTTCTTTTCCTGTGGTATGTGAATATTTGAAAAAAAAATGTTTGAGTGAGTTGTATCCTATAGTCCCAATGATATACAACAAAGTGCTACCCGGATTTCATTGCATAGATGGTACTATTCCTGATTACGGTTCACTGTATAAGTTACTAATGTCATATGATGATGTGAACAAAATAAGTTGGGTTAAAGAGAAACAAGACAAATCAATTTCTTTCTATAATGGTGCTGATTGTGAATTTTATAGTAGCTTGATTGTATCAATCTATTCTATTAGATTTTGGGTCTTTACGAATGTTGTCGTATAAGTTACTAATGTCGTTATGCTTTTATGAATCAACTTGGTACAGAGGTTAAACTTTGTTGCCTTAAAGTCTTATTAATTTCCAAAGGATACAATCGGATATAAGGTCTAAGTATGATCATATTTTTCTCTGGTGGCTAAAGTGGCATTATTTGTATCCTTATCTCTGTGGTAGTCATATTTCGCTGGCCCTTTTGTCAATTAGTAAAAAAATGTTTTTAACTTTTGAGGAAGTTAAATTAAGTAATCAACATCGAATATGCCAATCTGTTTATGGCCTCAATCTCCAAGGGCATGGTTTGGCTGTTCTAGCTCATATTTCAAAATGATGCTAATCATTAAGTCTTCTACAATATTCTTCTTCTTTCTTTCTTTCTTTCTTTCTTTCTTTTGATAATCGAAAAATCTACAAGGGCCATTATGCACAGTTTGAAACTTGATGGTTAATGGGCCCACCACTTTATCCTTCTCCACTTAAATACCAAGATTTTCTTTATGGTAGGGTTCAAACTCGTGATGTGCACTTAATCCATATATCACAAATTGTGCTCTTACCACTAAATCAAAGCTCAGAATTTCCTAGTTGTTTGTGTTCATGGAACTATCTTTACTTATGATGATCATAAAGGGTTAATAAATTAGTAGCACCCTGTCATTTATGGAGCAAATAAACACCTGTTAGAAATAAAGGCGACAAAATCTAGTAGTGGTACTTTCATCACAAAAAAAATATATTGGAGATTGCTAAAAGAATACTGGTATACTGGATCCAGACTTATTCACTCTCCTATATAATGAAGCCTTTTAAACGACCTAGGACTATATAGGAGACTTGTTCATAGAATCAATTTTCTCAAAATCACACAACCTGATATTATTCATTGTTAGCATGGTAATCCAGATTCCACCAGCTTTTTGTAAAAGCTGTTGGTATGCTTCAACACACATTCTCAGGTGTATCAATCGCCATGATAAAAAGTTTTTTAAAAAAACCAGATGAAATGTATCAATTTTTGGGTATTTCTCTACAGGCTAGCTGAAACTCCCTTGGATAGACAATCCACCTCATCGAGTCTCTTTAGAAAAGTAAAAAACAAAGATGTGTTGACCAAACCAAGTGTAAACCTAGAGTATCGAGCTGTGGCCTTAACACGTGAGTGAATACAAAAAATTGTTTCTTCAAAATCTAAAATCTAATGGAAAATTAATATAATTAAGCCACTATAAAATTCACATTTCGTCAAAGAAAGAGAAATAGATTGTTAACAAAATCTACTTGGGTTAAAATCCTCAGTTCTGGAAGGTGTATCCTGTAATACCCTGTATTTCCCTAGCATAGTCTAAGTCTCAATACATGAGTATTTGCATATAAAATTTTCGAAATACTAACTAATTTTTAGTTTAGATCCTGCCATTGCGTAGGAAATTCAATTAGCTTTCCAACGATATAAAATTCGCCCAAATCCGATAACCGGGTAAGTATTTATGGCAATTTTAAGTTTCAGTAGTTAAAAACATCGTCATTTTAGTCCCTAGTACGTCGTGGAGTCAGTTTAAATGATGATTGGAAGTTTCCAGTGAGGTATCGCGATCCGTGCGCATCGTGCCAAAGGCCAGATTGGCATTTGTCATTTTCCAGTGTTGTAGCGCGATGCCATTGCGTCGCGGTGAGCTTCCAGGTCACAAATAAGGTGGCAAAGTGATTACATCGCATTGCGCCACCGTGCATTTTCCCAATTGTCCAATTCCAGTGACACGGTGCGATAGCACCACACCATGCCAGGGGTGTTTTTCTGAATTTTTTGACAAAAAATTAATATTGCGTTCAGGGTTAAAACAGTGCTTTCCCCATTATTTTAGTCCGCCCAGGTGTGATATTTAATCTCTAAAAATATTTTTTAAAAATCATTCTTTAATTAATTTCCCCCAAATCAAAAGGGCATTCTCTCCTAATCAAGAACTCTATCTCTCAAATTCAAGGTCAATCCTCAAGAATTCACCAAGAACTTCAATAAATCCATCAATTGAGGTATGTTAGATGTTCATCCCTGGATTCCTTTCATCCATGGAGTCCAAGTATCCGTTTTGATTACAAATCTATCATCTTTTCAAGATTTATGATATTAAATTGTGATTTTAAACTATGAATCTCCATGAACTTCTATGAATATTGATTTTATACCATACTTTAATGAAATTATCATTGTTATCGATTCCCACATGTTTTATTATTGTCATTCTTCGAATTAGATCAGGACTTAGTGTTATAAATGTTGAAATGATGCTGTTATTTCAATTTTTATACTATTCCCATGAATTGACTAATCTTTGAAGTTCAAGTGTTTGATAAAATGCCTGCAAGAGTGATTGATTTAATAAAAGCCTTCATGTTATGTCTTCCAAGTTTTGGTGTCCTTTTACTATTATTATTTTGAGTCTTGGGGGTATTGAATACCAAAAAACCATAGCTGTTTACTTAGTCTATTCTCAGTACATTATAGAATAGTTTTCAGATTATACTATGATCATTATCAAAACAGTCAGATATCAGTCAGTTAAACTCAGAATAGTCGAGTATTTCAGTGTCTTTCAGTTGGGAGTAGGATTTAGCACCGAGTGAGTATAGGGATAACGGCTTCCCCGTTAGATAAGCAAAGTCGTTAGTAGCAGTCTCTATACTCTAGAACTACGTAGCCAGCGTAGGATATGAGTAGTCACCTGTCAGATTAGGCTTGACTATCTCCCAGGGGTCACCCATTAGTTCAGGCTTGACTCTCTTAGTCCTTCGGACAATAAATCAGTTTAGTTGATCCACACAGCTAGAGTTAGTACCCGTGGCATGGTATTAACTCCCTTCCAACTGGGGTTATAAGTTGGACCCTGATTAGCTCAGATTGGGGCATGCCGGTTAGATTATACCTCCCACAGTCTCAATCACTGTCTTAGATATAGTCTTAGTCCAGTAATCAGTCCAAACATTCAGTCTCAGTGTTGTTTGACCGAAGCATACAGGTACCAGTTATTTCAGTATTTTAGTTGATTGATTTTACTCAGTTCATGTTATATACTTGGTCATGTATCCCCAGTATCTATAGATTTTCACTTATATTTAGTATTTACAGACTTTCATATATATACAGTATTTACAGATTTCCCATATTTCCAGTATCTACAATTTTCATGCTCTCTATTTAGTACTCCACGCTTTACATGTATATTCAAATAATTATTATTCCTGTTCATGAAACTATGCATGTCAGCCTACCTCATTCAGCATACCAGTACATTCAAAGTACTGATTGCATACCTTTTCTTTTGCGCTATGATGTATTATATCATAGGTTCTAATGCCCAATTTTTGGATCGCGCTTAGACTCTCAGACCATCAACAGTGACAGTGGTGAGTCCTCATCATTAGAAGATGGATTATTTATTTCATGCTTTTAGTCTAGTAGTTAGTTGGAGTTAGTTGGGGCCTATCCCATCAACTCACAGTTATTCAGTTTAGAGGTTTTTCAGACATTAGAGTCAGTTATTTAGTATTCAGCCATTACAGTTAGATATCCAGTTTAGCAGTATTTTATCAGATTCAGATAGTTGTTTCTCTAGATTCATATTTCAGTATTGATCCAGTAATAAAACCTTATGGCATATCAGTTGTTCTTTCGCAATTATGATATTATTATTCAGTTCTCACAATAGGTATCATCTCATGGGTTAGCTTGTGGCCTCTCGGGACTGTAAGCACCGTGTGATGCCAGGGTGTACTCTCGGGGCGTTACAAACTTGGTATCAGAGCCTAAGGTTTTAAAGTTTCCTAGGAAGTCTGAAAGTCACATCAAGTAGTCTTGTGCATAGGTGTGTAACGCGCCACACTTATGGGAAGGAGGATACAAGACATTTAGGAAAAGTTTCCCTTCTTTCAGTATTCATATCGTGCGAGTGAGCATAAGCTCAAGTTAAACTCTTAGTCTAATCCATTTCTTTCTTCCGTTTACAGAACTTGCCTCCCAAAAAGAATAACAAAAGAGCAGTAGGAAACTAGCCAGCACCTCAGCCCGTCCAGGCAGATCCTTTACATGAGCATATCTCTCACGCAGAATTCAGAGTTGTGTTCACTACTCTTGCGAATTTCTTAGCAGCACAGAATGAACGGCTAGCTGCTGTTTAAGCCAACCCAGTGGCCAATACTACTGCAACCAGAATTTGGGACTTTACCCGATTGAATCCTCCTTCTTTCACGGGATCCAAATCTAAAAAGGATCCATAGAAATTCTTAGATATGATTGAAAAGGTAACGAATGCTATGGGGGTGACATCCTGTGAGAGTGCTGAGTTGGCTGCATATCAATTGCAGGATGTAGCCCACACATAGTTTAAGCAGTGAAAGATAGATAGGGGTGTTGATGTAGGGCCTGTAAAATGGGAAGAGTTTGCCATAACTTTCTTAGATAGATTCTTCCCATTAGAGTTGATGGCGGACAAGGTGTTAGAATTTATTAACTTGAGGCAGGGCAGCATGAGAGTGAAGGAGTATTCCCTCAAGTTTACTCAGTTAGCTAGATATGCTCCTCATGTAGTAGCTGACAACAGATCCAAGAAGAGTAAGTTTGTGTTTGACGTATCTGATAGTGTGGTCAAGGAGTACTGGACCGCAATGCTAATTAGAGAGATGGACTTATCTAGGTTGATGGTCCATGCTCAAATTAAGAAGTAAAATATTAAGGAGAGAGAGGAAACAAGAGAGCTAGAGTGGGTAGTTTTAATTTTAGTCAGCCAAGGTCAGAAGGTGGTAACCGTCCTCAGTTCTATCAGAGGTCTTCATCCCCAGCACCCTCTTCAGCCAGTGCCCCAACACCTAAATTCAGAAATGATAATAGGGATAGAGCACTAGGTTCTAAGTCCTAAGGCAGTGTCAGAAGTGCCCGTACGAACTCTCTATGTCAGAAGTATGGCAGGCACCATCAGTGTGAGTGTAGAGCAGGTAGTGATGTGTGTTTTGGGTATGGCAAGCCAGGCCATTAGAGTCGAGAATGTCGGGTAGTTGCTCAGAAAGGTAAGGAGTTACGCCAATAGGGCCAGTCCAACCAGTCGTCAGTTTCGTCCGATCGCCCAACTCAACAGGGTGCTGCTTCCAGTGCTACCAGTGGTCAGTGTCCGAATAGATTATATGCTCTTCAGTGCCACCAAGATTAGGAAAATTCTCCTGATGTAGTTACTGGTACGTTGCAGGTCTTTCACTTACATGTTTATGCTTTACTATAACCTGGAGCTTCTCTTTATTTTGTAACTCCATATATAACCATCAATTTCGAAGTCAGTCCCGAAACTCTTGCAGAGCCCTTGTCAGTGTCTACCCCAGTAGGTGTTTCCATTGTAGCCAAACAGGTGTACAGGAACTGTCCGGTCACAATATATCAGAAAGTTACCTCAGTTGATCTTGTGGAGTTAGAAATGAAGGATTTTAACATCATTCTCGACATGGATTGGCTCCACTCATGCTATGCCTTAGTTGATTGTAGAAATAGAATAGTTCATTTTCAGTTCCAAAATGAACCAGTCCTTGAATGGAGGGGTAGTACCACAACTCTTAGAGGTCAGTTGATTTCATACCTTAGACCGAGAAAGATGATGTTAAAGGGGTGTATTTACCATCTTGTTTGAGTCAAAGACTTAAATTCAGAAACTCCAACTCTTGAGTCAGTTTCAGTAGTGAGGG
This sequence comes from Capsicum annuum, assembly GCF_002878395.1. Taxonomy (NCBI): domain Eukaryota; kingdom Viridiplantae; phylum Streptophyta; class Magnoliopsida; order Solanales; family Solanaceae; genus Capsicum; species Capsicum annuum. The sequence continues at coordinate 159,415,796 of NC_061111.1, read as the reverse complement.
AATTCTCAGATGTGTTCCCTGAATATCTTCTCGGAGTTCCTCCCGAAAGGGAAATCGACTTTGGAATAGACCTTCTCCCAGACACTCAACCCATATCTATTCCACCATACAAGATGTCTTCAGAAGAACTCAAGGATTTAAAAGAACAGCTAAAGGATCTCCTAGATAAGGGATTCATCATACCCAGCATCTCCCCGTGGGGCGCACCTATTCTATTCGTGCGTAAGAAAGACAATTCTCTCAGAATGTGTATAGACTACCGCCAGTTGAACAAAGTCACAGTTAAGAATAGATATCCACTTCCTAGAATCGATGACTTGTTTGACCAACTTCAGGGTGCCAGCTGCTTTTCAAAGATAGACCTCAGATCAGGCTATCATCAGCTTAGAGTCAAGGAATGTGACATTTTGAAATCAGCTTTCCAAACACGGTATTGTCACTCTGAATTTATAGTCATGTCCTTTGGTCTTACGAATGCCCCTGCAACCTTCATGGACTTGATAAACTGAGTGTTCAAGCTGTACTTGGACATGTTCATAATAGTCTTCATTGTTGACATGCTTGTTTACTCCCGTAGCGAAAATGATCATGCAAATCATCTCAGAATAGTACTTTAGACTCTTAAAACTCATTAGTTGTTCGCAAAATTCAGTAAGTGTGAATTCTGGCCAAGATCAGTAGCTTTTCTTGGCCATATTATTTTCGGTGATGGCATTAGAGTTGATCCTCAAAAGACCGAGGCGGTAAGAAATTGGCCCAGATCTATTTCTCCATCAGACATCAGGGTTTGGATGACTATTACCATTGATTTGTTGAAGGATTTTCTTCTATTACATCCCTATGTTCAGATTAACGCAGAAGAAAGTCAAGATTTAGTTGTCAGATTTCTGCGAGAAGAGCTTTTAGGATTTGAAGACTAAACTCACCTCAGCCTCAATTTTGACTCTACCAGATGGTTTAGATGGGTTTGTTGTGTACTCTGATGCATCCAGAATAGATTTGGGTTGTGTCCTCATGCAGAGAGGTAAGGTCATAGCCTATGCCTCCAAAAAACTTAAGCCCCATGAGAATAATTACCCTACTCATGATCTGGAGCTAGCAGTTATAGTGTTTGCCTTAAAGATTTAGAGGCATTACTTATATGGGGTGCACGTAGATGTGTTCACTGACCATAAGAGCCTGCAGTATGTGTTCTCTCTGAAAGATTTGAATCTACATCAGAGAAGGTGGTTACAGTTGTTAAAAGATTATGACATGAGTGTTCTGTATCATCCAAACAAGGCCAGTGTATTCTATGGGTAGTGTTGCTCATGTTGAGGATAGTAAGAAGAAGTTAGCTCAAGAAGTTCATAAGCTTGCCCGACTAGGTATCCGCTTAGTCGACTCAACAGAGGGTAGTATGTGGGTGAAGAGTAGCACCGAATCATCTCTAGTTTCCGAGGTAAAGGAAAAGAAGGATAGAGATCCCAGTCTAATTAAGTTGAAAGAATCAGTCAGAGATCAGAAAGTGGAGGTTTTCTCCCAAGGGAGAGATGGTGTTTTGCGTTGTTAGGGTAGATTGTGTATGCCTGATGTAGAAGATTTGAGGCAACAAATTCTTACAGAAGCGCATGGTGCGCGTTACTCTATTCGTCCAGGGGCCACTAAGATGTACTATAATTTGCAAGAGGTCTATTGGTGGAGTGGGATAAAGAGGGATATTGCAGAGTTTGTAGCTAAATGCTCTATATGTCAGGAAGTTAATATTGAGCACCAGAAGCCTAGTTGGTCCATTCAGGAGTTCAGTATTCCCACATGGAAATGGGAAGAAGTGAACTTGGATTTTATGATAGGTTTGCCTCATACCCATCATAAGCATAATTCTATTTAGGTTATCATAGATAGGATGACCAAATCAGCTCATTTCTTGCCATTCCATACCTCATACTCAACCGAGGACTATGCCAAACTCTATCTCAGAGAGTTGGTTAGGTTTCCCGGTGTTCTCTTATCTATCATTTCAGATAGAGGTACCCAGTTTACCTCTCACTTCTGGAAGGCATTCCAAAAAGGTCTTGCTACCCAAGTCCATGTTAGTATAGCCTTCCACCCTCAGATAGATGGTCAGTAGAAAGGACCATTCAGGCTCTTAAGGATATGCTGAGAGCATGCGTTGTTGATTTCAAGGGTAGTTGGAATGAGCACTTAACTTTGATTGAATTCGCATATAATAATAAATATCATTCTAGTATCTAGATGACTTTGTTTGAAGCTCTCTATGGTAGGAGATGTAGATCTCCAATTGGTTGGTTTGAAGTAGGTGAGGCCGCAGTAGTAGGGCTAGACTTGGTGTTTGATGCCTTAGAGAAGGCTCAGTTTATCAGAGAAAGGCTTAGAGCAACCTAGAGCCAATAAAAATCGTATGCAGATGTGAGGAGAAAAGATCTAAAGTTTCAGGTCAGTGATTTTATTTACCTAAGGATCTCTCCCATAAAGGGAGTGAAGAGATTCGGCAAGAAAGGGAAACTCAGTCCCCGCTATGTCTCCCTATAGAATTCTCAATTATTTCGAAAAGGTAGCTTATGAGCTTGAGTTACCTTTAGATCTAGATTCAGTACACCCACTGTTCCATGTCTCATTGTTGAAGAAGTGTATTGGTGATCCAGCTGTAGTTGTTCCCTTAGAAAGTGTAGATGTTCAGAACAGTCTTTCCTATGAGGAAGTTCCAATCAAAATTCTTGATCATCAAGTTCATAGACTAAGGAACAAAAAGGTTCCACTAGTCAAAGTTCTTTGGCGGAATCAGTTCATTAAGGGAGTCACTTGGGAAGTAGAAGCAGATATGCAGACCAAGTACCCTAATCTTTTCTCCGCAAATTCAGATTCCGTTTAAGGTATTAATCTTCTTAAGATTTCTCTCTATCATGCTCAGTTTCAGTTGCACATCATGTTCATGTCAGTCGTTCATTTAAAAATTAGTTCAGTCATGCATTTTATGCATAAGATATACATGTTCAGTGTGTAAGATCAGTCCATCAATTTTTCGTCTGCTTAACCAGTCTCATTCGAGAATGAATGATCCCAAGGAGGAGATATTCAAATACCCTATATTTCCCTAGCATAATCTAAGTCCTAATACATGAGTATTCGCAAATTAAATTTTTGAAATACTCATTAATCTCTACTCTAAAATGAGCGATAACCAATGCATCACCTAATCTAATCCTAATGGTTAACTCTACACCCCCTCGAGCTGGTGTTCAAAGTTAATTTTAGGATAACTTATTACTATAATTACCTTAACATGGAAATACACTGTAACACATAAAATTTGGGATGAAATCAATTTCATAACGATTTTTCACACTGTAGTGGTTAGCTACCAATACAACGGTGTCGCTGCAGTGATAGCCAATAGCAATAGCGATTCACATCAGTTAAGTATGGGAAAATTAATTTCACTTTATTCTCTCCAAATTCCCTTCATTCTCTCTGTGAAATCCCTCTCTGACGATGAATTCAAGGTGCTTTCATTATCTCTTCTACTTACCTATGCACTTCCTATAATAAATTGAAGGAATTTTGTTGGAAATGGGGATTTTTCAATTTGTATGTTGGTGCAACCTTTGAACTTGATTTTTGTTGGGGTTCTTGAACATGTTGGTTAACATTCTAAGTTCTCTTATGTTTTCAATGATCCTACAATATTTAGAACATAAGATTAACGTAGGTCATGGTGAATTTTAGCAATGAGAGGACTAAACAATGAAGGGTCATCCTCTCCAAGCATTTTTCTTTGAATTGGGTTTGATTTTGAGTGTTCCGTGCTCTTATTTTAGTGTAAAAAGGTCCACATACACTTTTCCAAGCCCGATCGGTTGTTAATTTTCAAAAACATAGAGAAAAATTAAAAAAACCATCATGAGAGAGGTGGTTGACAGGTTGAAGAAGATGAACTGCTGCAGCGATAACTTTTTCCCTTACAGCGATATTGTTGTAGTGGTAAATTCTCCATAGGGATACCATAGCAGCGATTAGTTAACTATTGCAACAATACTAGGAAGTAACTTTTCAATTTTTGATTTTTTGAATTTTTTTGTTCTTCTTCCCTCCATTGATATCCCATCTTGGTTCTAAACTAGTTTTTATGGAATTTGCAGTATCATCATAGCCCAACAACCTTTCTTCTACAGGTTGCCTAATGCCAAATATTATGAGCATCATGAGAAAGGGTCGCATTATAGGGGTTTCTTTCTCTAATGAGTCATTGTGATGATGAATGTGGAGAAGGAGTTGTTGGACTTCTATAATCAATTAAAAGTCTTTGAGTAGGATATGTTTACCGGGCCCTTCCATTAATAAAATATAGAGGTCGTTTGGGAGTTTTATGCCAACCTCCTAATTGTGGACCGGTCGGTACCTTACACTACTATCCATGTTTGAGGTAAGAAAGTCATGGTATATATGGCCACCATTAATGATACTTTGGGTTTCCCAAACCCTTTCAATGCCACCTTTGAGACAAAAATTTAGGCATCATAATTACAGTGGGTAGTCGGGGGTCTTAGCACCGAAAGGATGAGTGCTGAGGTGAAATGGTCCAGCGCCAAAGGGATGAAGAGCACTTAATTCTTAGACAAGGCCAGGGTATGGTTATAGTTGGTGTCATAAAAGATTCATCCTTCGGGAAGTGTCATAGACGTAACCTTCTACCAGGCTATAATGGTGGCATATGACATTGCAGGGATTCGAGTGAATGTGGGCGCACAATTATGGATGAGTGGAAGCACTTTTATGCTCAAGAACCATCAAAAAAAGATCTTTTCCTGCCATTCTTGCACACCGCACTCTATGATAGGGTGAGTACCCTCTGAGTAATTCAAGATACTATAGAAAACTATAAGGTAACGTATAACCCATTGCTAGGTAGGATTATTCGAGAAGATAGTAAGAAAAAGAAGAATGTGGACAAAGAGGGTGAGAGTAGTTGGGAAAGTGGGTTGGGGGTTCAAGTTTCCCTTCTACTAAGGTAGCCATATCTCTTGGTGATTGGAAGGCTGATCTTGCACAAATCTAAGGCTATTTAGAGAGGTCTCATCTGCCTCCTTCTGAATTGGCTTCTTCAAGTTCAATCTGGACCAAGCTCAAGCTTATGCGAGATTTAAGGATAGCTGAATGAAGAAAAGAAGAAGTATTCCTTCTGTGACTACATGCTTGTGAGAATGTGGAAGGCGGTCTAGGTGATGTTCAAGTTCACCTCTCCTCCCAGGTCTTTTTTTCTACACAATATGCTTTTTATGAAAGCTTTAGTAGCTTAATAACCTCTTATTTATAGTAATGTAATTTGAATTCACATTTTCACTACCCCCGAGCTTCATTCAACATGATTTCGGTTCATTAAACTAAACAATTCATCAATCTTCTAACTTACTAAATTCATTATTCTTAAAAGAGTTCCCACCAACAGTCAGGCACCTGGGTTGCTTGTACGAATTCAGATAGAAGTCAAGCAGTAATCCAAATCATGGAGAGATAAGCCATAGCTCAAACTGTAAACATAAAGTCACTCGTACATCCACTATTCTACTTGGCTACACACCATAAAACCAAAGTACACCATAAATCAATCATATCTAAAAGCTTAAACATCTTTAGCAAGTTTCCATTCATTAACCATAACAAGCAAACACATAAGACATTGTAATGCACCCTTGCATCACTACAAGTACCTAATGCCATTTTTCACAAGTTATAATAATCTACTTAATATGTTTCTTATTAGCCTCTATTCGTTCAACGTTTAGTTTTGACCTTTTCATGTTAAGAGATACCAATTGGGACCAACCAGTCCCAGTTGTGATTATCGAGATACTAATTGGAATCTTCTAGATATCAATTAGACTCAACCCGAGGAGAAAACATTAAGATAACATGAAAGAAGAGAAAAAAGTAGAACTGACTTCAAGATGTTTTGTAGCATCCTACAGATTTGATGAGGATGTCAATATCCCAATCTGTAGGACTCTACTCAATATTCTCTCTTGTATTGGGAAACCGGTAACCTGGTCTTTGATATAATTTTGTCACTACCCAAATCAACGGAGCATGTCAGGCACCTACCTACACCTACCGTAGATCAAAAACCCTAAAATCCCCATAATTCAACCAATTTAGAAGCTACGACCATGTTCACTTAATTAATGTTTTCTATCATATTAGCAATAACTCAACAGCTCAAAAATGATTATTGAATAAATTTATCATAAAACTCATTGTTGTACATTAGACATATAAAATAAATATGGAAAACAACTACAAGTGATTACCCAAAATCTAGCCTAAACTAGTACATAAGCACTAGACAAAGAGTAGGGACATCAGCAACACAACATCTATGAAGAATGGAGATGACAGGCACTGTTGTTGAGTGATCGACATCGCTGCTATAGAAACACCAACTAACCTACACCAGGGCTATACCTATGAATGGATATATGGTAAGTGTAGCATCAGTACAACCACACAAACTAGTAAGAATCATCGATCGATTAGGCTTAGAAACAAATAACATCAATTATAAATAAGGAGTGATCATAATATCAAGTAAGGTTCCAGTTTTGAATCCCCAACTAAAGAATCCTCAATACCTCATCGCATCTCTGACATATCTATCATTTAAAATTTTTGTATGTTTTTATCCATTGACTATCCATTCCATTTTATACTTCCTCTACTTTTATCTATCTTACTCATAGAATATCTACAACTCATAATCTAACTCTACCAAAATCCTCTTGATACTCACCATCATAGACATCATAATACCATACACCCTAGAATTAGAATTCTACCAATTATATATTACACCTATCAATTATCTTAGGGAACTATAGATTCTCACCTTTAACCCAGTCTGCACAAGGGACCACTTTCTACCATAGACCTTTCTACACCATTTATACAACACAAACATGTGCGAGATCATATACATACGTGTAAATGGTAATATATTTGGGTGCACATAAGTTAGTACACATATGGAAGATATAAACTTTATGTAAGACCCCGTAAAGTCCTAGCCCATTTCATCCCCATATAACATGCCAAAAGAGGTCCCAACTTAGAAAATATATTTGGGTGCACATGAGTTAGCGCACATAGAAAATCTCATGAACCATAACACTTAGTTCTAAAAACTGTACTTTTACTCTTTCTGATAATGATCTGAGTAAGACTGAAGTTATGTCGGATTTCAAATCATGCAGGCTAAGTGTAAAAGGACTTACCTCTATATCTGTAAACTAAAAGCTGAAGTCTCATAGCTAATGACTTATGTAAAACAATATTTGAATAAAATTGTGAGCCTTTACATTTAGTTTCAAAAAGTTGTTCTGTTATTGTGTTTTAGGACTTAGGGACTTTGGGAGATTCTTCTAACCTACATATACCGTGTGAGCTATCATGATGTCCAACGTCATGTTCCCCTAAGGGGAAAACCTCAAGTTGGGGATAGATGTTAGACTTTTGCCAAGGAGTATAACCTTATCTTAAGTGATCACTGACTTATCCCACTATGGACACTTAATCTCAATCCTACGGTGGCATATAGTTCTGGGGCATGAGACCTTAGAATCATACCCAGCTCAGTGCTAAATACTACTCCCATTCTTTTACTCAGAACTTTAGAAAATCCACTTTAATATAGAACAAGAGTTTGTAATGAAAACCAATTATGCTTCTCTTTCTTTAAATCAAAAATTGTATGAACAATGTGGATTCCTTGTCTTAGCTTAGGATCAAAAGATCAACTTTCTTTCTTAACTCTTGGTAAACAATTTGTAAAAGAGGCTCAAAATCATAATCTTGTTAAGATATCAATACTTAAATTTAGGGCTTTAAAACTCATGCAAATTCATAGCAAAACGTCATGCTCAATATACTTCTTGAAATACTTCAACAATATCAAGGTAATGAAATCAAAATCACAATATCATGCTTAAAACTCAATTGAAAATCTGTAAAATCATATCACATGCATAGATATGTGAAAATAGTCATTGAATTCAACATTTAAATCACTTGTACCATCATAATCTTCAACTAATAATCATTGGGTATGAACCCTAAATTGAGTCTCATGTAAATTCATCTTTAAAAACTAGTTTTGGGCACAAGGGTGAAAGAAGTATCCTTGTTCATAACCCCACATACCTTAATTAGATGATTTCTTGGAGATTTCTTGAGGGTTTTCTTGGAATTAAGAGCTTGAATCCTTTACTTTATTGAGAATGAAGTTTGAATTGTTCTTGGAAAAGAATAAGGGTTTCTTGAGAGAAAATCTTGAAGAAGATGGGCAAATAATGCTCTTTTGGATGCTATAAATCGTCCCTTAGACGTTTAGGATTGAAGAAAAAGGACCATAGTGCCCCTTGACCCTTAAGAAGTTTAAAACAGTAAGGGAATAGACCAAGCGTCGCCCCCTTTAGCCCGTGGGAGTAGATCCCGTAGCGCCTCCTCTATCCCAATGCTATAACCTGGGTGGCACAGACATATCGCCTTCACTTACTACCTCTCACGGAAATGGCTATAACTTTTTGGTCGGGTATCAGATTTTGGAGAAATTAGTATCGTTAGAAAGCTGATTCAATTATCTAAAATTTGGTGGGTGTTGATATGATAAATTTCATGTATATCAAAAGTTATACACGTTTAAATTCATCCCTTGTAGAATCAAATACCAAATTTTGGATGAATCAATGGGTCTTAGCTCAACTTTGTTCTAAGCTATTCTTATGAATATTTTTCACCTCCAAAGCACATAAAGCATGAGGATAAAGATCATGAAACTTATATTCACATGGGAATTATTTAGATTATAACTTATGCACATAGGAACGACGGTTCAAAGACTAACCAAAAATGTGGGGTCTTATATTATCTCCCCCTTAGGAACATTCGTCCTCAAATAAGAGTACTGTACCAAGGTAATTGAGATCATATTCTGAACATGCATGAATTGGAACATGATTGCATAACTAAGCCTAAAAAATAATACATGAACGGAACTGGTTTTATGAATACATGCAATGACATGAGAATGGTTATACGACTGACATAGAAATGAGAGAGTCAACTTATGAGTAACCATTACTTCAAGATGGATCTTATTTCATGAAGAAAAGGTAAAAGATTTTGTATATGAATAATCAAGGTATTACATCTCCCCCTTGGGATACTTCGTCCCCCGAATGATACTGACTTGGCTAAAATACTAAGAAAAGATTAAGATGGTGCAAGGGACACTTACAGATTGAATCATGACTGAATATCTGGAATCTAAAACTGATGCATATGCATAAATTGAGCTGAATTTGAAATTTCCATGGATGTTAATTACCTCATGAATAGGAAAGATGGAAAACCATAGGAACTTGTCTGTCTGATTTCTAGACTGGATTGCTGGCTACACTGACTGAATCATACTGAAAGCTTATACTCAACTGGGGTATTCCTGCAATACTCTTCTTAAGAAGTTATATTAACATTAGGGAGCAAGGGATCATGGACATGATATAAGCAAGACATTTGACTAAGGAATCACAATATTGATACAACTCTATAGCATAGAACATAGACATATAAATCATATGCTAGGATAGAATTACTAGGCCTTAGGCAATGCAATTTCTACTTTCACGCTTAGAAACACTTCTCAAATACTCCCTCAACCATACTATTCCCTTTAAAGACCATACTCATTTGATTCAACTTACAATTTTCACATGGGCATTGATAAATCTATCTACTAAAGTCTAAACTGAACTAAATTCTCTCACCATGATCAAGCCTAACTTGAAATCACAAGATATAACAAGCTACCCCATAATACTAGTCTAAACCACATGATTCAATCTTCTATGTCTCATTTGGAGCTCACAGCCTAAGCATATCATGTATTACTACTTCAATGACTAACTAGGAACTCTTACTATAGAATTAGTAGCACATATTGTATTCATCCACATACATCCCAATACTACATTCAAGCCTATCATTATAACCACATATGAACTTTAAGGAAAATACTTATAAAGTCATATTTCTCATATTCTCTAAACCTTCATTCTTTGCACTATGCTTGAGGTGACATACTCCAAATTCTCAATAAACTATGACATATACAAGAGATTTACCTCAATATTCCTCCATCCTTTAGCCTTAGATAGAAAAGCATAAATAATCTTTCTTAATGAGGGTCATCAACTCTCTCTCGTCTAAACCATTGGTCATCTATTATCCTCATGACTACCTTAATACAAGAATAGGTCACTGAAAGGCTAACACATTAGGACCTGAAGCATACAAGAATAATTTATATAACTTTGATACTTAACCGAGTACCGAGGAATATAATGTCAAAGGCATGGATTCATTAAAGAGATATAAACTGAGGACATACATGATAAATGTGGATTTTATTGGTATCATAAGTTCTGAGAACAAATCATACTCTAAAACATGAGCTCATACTTATTATAAGCTATTCAGCATAAGACTGGAGTTCATAATTTATGAGGGATGACTCTAATCACAGAGTGAATCTGTTACTTGCTTATTAAAAACTGAGAATGGACTTGAATACGCATGAAGTGTAAAAGCATTGGACTTTGGCATGGATCTATCACGCAAAACATGAATTTGGTGTGACAATGACTGAAATCCAAGGAACACTCTAGAGTAAGAAGGGATCACTATCTCATCACAACTTTTATTGACATGAATCACTATCTAATTCTCAAAACTTGGTTTGGTTCCTTGTTCTATAATCTATCCCTTAGCTTTAAGCCATCATTCTAAGTATGTGGAACCCTTTTCTAAACTCTAAACTAGACTTCAATCACTGTACTCTAGAGTCTGGGATATAACAATACACGTAAATAATAAACTTAAACCAAAAGACTACACTTGAAAGTGTAAACCTCACTACTAATACTTCCTTCTGAGATACAAATTGATCTTTATATATCTCTAATAGTCATCACATAATGCTTGAACACTTACTAACTTAGGATCTTCATGAGTATCACCGTACTCGGAGTGCACACCATCTAGAGCTTCAACTCTTTTTTCTATTCACTCAATCTTTAAAGATTCAAACTTAGATTTTAACACTTAACATGGATATTCCTAAACCTTTAATGAACCATACTACTTCCATCATAGCCTACTAATATCATATCTCTAAACTTATATCCGTACCTAAACCATGATAAACAAAATCATACCAAAAGGTTCGACATCATCTATCCTTAACTCCTTAACTTAACTGTTAAGAACACCATATACTATATAACTATCCCCCTTCCACTTAGAAACTTGAGGGTACTACTAACCACACACAACACTTAATAACCTTAGAAAATAATGCAACCCCATATCACCTTGGGCACACCTCTATATCATACTTAGTTACGAATAACTAAACTTTAACTCTTGCCTACAATGTTCAAGGCTACTAGATCACTTCCATATAACTAGCATCACTAACCAAGAAATCATTATTTCCACCTAAATGATCATCCTCTACTATTCAAACTTAATTTATAGTGCTAAACATGATTTACAATCAAACCTCACATACTGTTCTCACTTGAAAGCTATAAAATAAATCATAAAGAAACACTAGTTCACTAGAACCTTATAATAATGATATTTGATCATAATCTTATAGACTACCTAATTACAGTCCATAAGCACATCCCTCTTCCACACATCTCTATTACTTATCCATCCATATATTTAAATTATACCCCTAGCTCTACAAACCCCAACAACCAAATACTTTCATTAATAATCTATACTTTTCTAACACAATAAATATCCTCAATAACTCCTTTTCTACTTCAAGCAAACAATAATTCACCTTAACTAATAACTCTTTCTCTACCTTTCACCGGAAAAGCAGTACCTCATTCATTACCCTTAAGCTGACACACAAGGATATATCACCTCACTACAAATTTGATCATATGAAAAAAATTCATCTATATACATTCGATCAGTCGCCATTACCAACCTTCTTGTCACTATACTTCTAAACCCGTACTTCCAACTATAAGAAGTTTCTACTACTTATGAATCATAACACTCTAGGTGTCAATATCTCTTGAATTCTAACTCTATTTAACAATCTAGGTTCATACTTTTGCCTATTATAAGCACTATCTGTATTGAAGGGTTAATGAGAGATCTGAATACATATATTACTCTGCCTTAACTGAACAACTCATAAGGATAATGAAATAACTTTAAACTTGAGAAACTTATAACACACTAGTGAGCTCCTCTCAAGCCCCTTGTGTGACTTCTGAAGTTACTGTTGGGAGAATTGGAACTTGCTAATCATGTTATCTCAAGAATACAACATAGATGGAGAAGTATGGATTAAAATATGAATCGACAGAAGTTTTTGAAGTAACTACTTTACAGCACAATCTAGAGTATGAAATAAAGGAAAATCTTTTTAAATTCCCTATATCCTCTAGAAGAAAAGTACAGATATCTTAGGACCATTCTGCAAGATTCTACTAGACACAGCTTCATAGACACCCTAGGATACTTGAACTCTATGCTCTAATACTAAGTTAGTAATGACCCGAGGCTACCCCCTAGTCGTCACACGGTGCTTAGGACCACAAGTGATCCCAAGCTAACCTTTATACTGGCATAACTCATGAGCAACTGATTAAATACATAAAACTGAATGGAATAAGTGGAATATAAATATTTTTTAATATGATAAATACAACACTATATAAAAAGGATTACAACTCTGTTTATACAAAATAAAACTGGAATCAAATACATTAACTTTACTGACTATCCATGAAACCTCTACTAGTATGGACTATAGGTAGCCAGGACATGACCCCAAGCTATCCCAAATCAATACGACTAAATAAGAAAACAAAATGCTACTCGAACTATGACTGACTCAAACCCTTGAATCAAAAGGGCTCATCACCTGCTGACTGGAAGCTGCAACTATTTGATTATGATGTGCATAGTACAACTTATGTATATATTATGATACAATGTAGAAAATAGACATATATGTGGATCAATACTTTTGGAATGTACTGATCATGTGGGGGTGAATGCATAAGTAAAATAATATCTCAATGTTTATATAAACTTGTAAAATGATGTATGCCAAGTATAAGTGACTCACATTGGCTTGAATAACTGAAAGCTGAAAATCATAAATCATGTCTAATAAAGCATACTGTATAAATCTCATGAGCGATAACACTTAGTTCTAAAATTTGTACTTTTACTCTTTCTAATAATGAACTGAGTAGGACAGAAGTTATATCTAATTTAAAATCATGTAGGCTAAGTGTAAAAGGACTCAACTCTGTACCTGTAAACTGAAAGCTGAAGTCTCATAGCTAATGACTTATGTAAAACAATATCTGAATAAAATCGTAAGCCTTTACACTTCATTTCTAAAAGCTATTTTGTTATTCTGTTTTAGGACTTAGGGACTTTGGGAGGCTCTTCTAACCGATATACATCATGTGAGCTATCATGATATCCAACGTTATGTTCCCCTAGGGAGAAAACCTCATATTGGGGAGAGGTGTTAGAATCTTGCTAATAACTATAACCTTATCTTAAGTGATCACTGACTTAGCCCACTATGAGCACTTAATCTCAATCCTACGCTGGCACGTAGTTTTGGGGAATGAGGCCTTAGAATCATACCCAGCTTAGTGCTAAATACTACTCCCATTCTTTTTCTTAAAACTTTATAAAATCCATTTTAAAATAGCACAAGGGTTTGTAATGAAAACCAATTATACTTCTCTTTCTTTAAATCTCAAACTGTATGAACAATATGGATTCCTTATCTTAGCTTAGGATCAAAAGATCAACTTTCTTTCTTAAATCTTGGTAAACAATTTGTAAAAGAGGCTCAAAATCATAATCTTGTTGAGATATCAATACTTAAACTTAGGGATTTAAAACCCATACTTTAAACTCATGCAAAGTCATAGCAAAACGTCATGCTCAATATACTTCTTGAAATACTTCAACAATATCAAGCTAATGGAATCAAATTCATAATATCATGCTTAAAACTTAATTGGAAATCTATAAAATCATATCACACGCTTAAAGATCTGAAAATAGTCATGCAATTCAATATTTAAATCACTTGTAACATTATAATCTTCAAATAATGATAATTAGGTATGAACCCTAAATTGAAACTCATGTAAATTCATCTTTAAAAACTAGTTTTGGGCACAAGGATGAAAGAAGTATCCTTGTTCATAACCCCACATACCTTAATTAGATAATTCCTTGGAGATTTCTTGAGGGTTTTCTTGGAATTAAGAGCTTTAATCCTTTACTTTATTGAGAATGAAGTTTGAATTATTCTTGAAAAAGAATGAGGGTTTCTCGAGAGAAAATCTTGAATAAGATGGGAAAATAATGCCTTTCTGAATGCTTAAAATCATCCCTTTGACGTTTGGGGTTAAGGGGAAAGGACCAAAGTGCCCCTTGTCCCTTAAGAAGTTTAAAATAGTGGGGGAATAGACCAGGAGTCGCCCCCTTTAGCCTGGGGGAGTAGAACCCATGGTGCCTTCTCTATCCTGGTGCTATAACCCGAGCAGCGCTGACATATCGCCTTCACTCATTGCCTCTCATGGAAATGGCTATAGCTTTTTGCTTGGGTATCGAATTTAGGAAAGATGATTCAATCTATAGTTTGGTGGGTCTTTAACTGAAAAATTCCATGTATATCAAAAGTTATACACGTTTAAAGTCAAACTTTGTAGAATCGAATACCAAATTTTGGATGAATCAAAAGGTCTTAGCTCAACTTTGTTCTAAGCAATTCTTATGAACATTTTTCACCTCTAAAGCACATCAAATACGAGGACAAAGATCATGAATCTTATATTCACATAGAAATCATTTGGATTATAACTTATACATGTAGGAACGACGGTTTAAAGACTAACCTAAAAATATGAGGTCTTACACAAAATATGTTTGTAAGTATCAAGAGTGCGTAACCTATACTAAAAAAACACATAAAGGGTATTTATAGTACATGAGAAAACCCAAAAATGAAAGCCCAAATGAAATAGGAGAAAAAAGGGTCGGTGTCTACTTGTGGTCTCTACATATGCCCTAGCCTCGGGTGCATGTGGTACATGCAGCCTGTAGGGTGGGCATATGTAGTGACTACATGTGCCCAGACCAAAAATCCTACAGGTTTAGCTCATGGGATTTTGTACTACTGACATATGCTTTACCCATATGTGATACACATGTGCTACATGCGGTCCGCATGTTGACTTAGCATGTGCCGAAAGTTATTTTTCCAGCTCTTCTTCAATTTCGGCACATGTTTTGATCCAAAACAATCTAGAAAGTGTCCCAAACATCCATAATTGATCCCATAATTAGCCAAAAACACCTTTTTCATATTTTTCATGAATTTAGCATCCAAAACATGATTTCTTTGAAAACATACCCAAAATGCATCATATCTAACAAAACAATCTTAGAAACTTACATATTTTCCTTGTTTTAAGCATAGAAAGTGCTATATTTCTATAGCACATCAACACCCTCAACTTAGATCATTTGTATTTCCTTAGGCAACAAAATACGACAAAATAAAACTAAATTAAACACGATGCTTAACTAGGAGAATCTAAGCTATTCAAGGTAGTTAATCAAAACTTTAGCTCAAAATACAGCCCCTCTTTAAATCTTACTTTTTAAAACTAACTATGTATAAACATGAAGTACAAGAATGTGACACAACGGGATCAAGGTATGGAATTACCTTAGCAACAGGCAACCACGCATATGTATACGTTACACTACTCAAAAAAAGCAAATGGTTAGCAATCCACTTACTCATATGAAATAATATATGTCAATGCAGGGACAGTCAAGAGACACTCACACTCAAAAGAGAAGTTCCAATTAGTGTGCATCAAATACCACAGGCTTTACCTTATTTTCTTTACCTTAGTATTTAAACAGTAAAGTTAGGATCACTATAGGACTTTCCTCAACTTGAAATATAGGCTTGGGAGCTTGTATGGTACATATGGACATATCAAGTGACTAAGCCTCCTTGGCACTACACTAACCTTGGGGTCTCATTTATTAGTAAATTTCATTTTTATTCCTCCCTTAATTCTCCCTTATCATTCTTTATTGCATATTCAGGTTGGGTGTGGTCTTTTATTCTTTCCTTTTTACTTTTTTTACTATTTTTATTTTTTTTTCATTTCTTTTGCTACCACACGCAGCCTTACTAAATCTTTATCTTATTTTACACTTTTACATACCCACTTTACATCACATGCCCCTATGATAGCCACCCTTAACTTAGGTGATTTGCCTGAGTTGAGGTGCACAATATCCAAGGAGGAACGATCCAAAATAGATTCCTGCAACACAAATGGGAAGGTGATAGGTGAAATAAGAAAAATAGGCTATGAGGCTCAAAACTAGGATTAGGGGATTATTTCACACAGGGAATACCATTTAGCCTAAAATTGGACTAAAATAAAAAATATCCTATGATATTTTCCTAACCGACTAGTCTTAAACCTAGGCAAGACTAACCAGGCAAGTTTTGAATTCAACACACAAAGGGAACTAGGTAGCATCTCACACACATATAGCATAGAGTCAATATCACAAGTTATTACCTATTTGGTTCATTCAATTGTTACCAAGTGATTATTATGTCCCTAATCCTAGTGCTATGACAAGATCCATAATGTTCACAAATATATACATTTACACAGTTCTAAAACACAAATTTGGAGGGGTATTATTTTTCTCAAAAATTAATCAAAAACATGACTACTTCCCTAAATACACAAAAATCTCCTAATTACACAAAAACACAACACAATATGAAGCAAAACACAATACGACACAAGATTTAACCTAGACATGCCAGTTCTACAACCATACCATGGCCGACAGGAAAAGAAGCACGGCAAGAAAAATTCACGGCGACAATGGTATGCCCACCCCAACTAAAAATTATAAATTATCCCCAATGCGCTAAAATAAAGTAAAAATAGAGAGAACTGTGAACATACCTAGTATGTACTAGGAATCCATGTAACTTAGGATGCCTCTCAAGAAGCACTTGATTTACCATCGTGGCACGACTCGGCTCCCTTGGCTACTCAGACTTTGCCAAGGTCCATGTCAACACAAACTCTAACTTCCTCCAGGTTTCTCATGTAGTGGTTCACTCATTGCCTGTTTACCTTGAACGATATGTCAACATCATTCTTTATTTCTATAACACTATGTAGGAATACCTTAACCACAGTGAACAGTCCAGTCCACCTAGATTTCAGCTTTCTAGGAAACAAGCGTAGTCTTAAATTATATAACAAAACCAAATCACCAGGTTAGGATATTCTTTTCTCAAATTTTTTCCATGACATAGCTTCATTGTTTCTTTGTATATGTATGAGCTCTCATAAGTGTGGAATCAAAATTTATCCAACTCATTCACCTTGCTCAACCTCAAGTTTTCTGCATCACGTCACATAAAATTTAGCATTTTCAGTGCCCATAGTGCCTTATGATAAAGCATTACTAGAAAATAGCATGCCTTGCCGTATACAAGTTAATACGGAGAGCCATCTATGGGGGTCATATAAGCTTTTTGGTAGGCCCATAATGCATCATCTGACTTTATAGATCAGTCATTCCTATTGGCATTCACAGTCTTCTCCAAGATGGACTTTATTTCTCTATTGGAGACTTCCACTCGACCACTTGTCTGGGGATGGTAAGGTGTATCCACCTTATGCATTACACCATATGTATCAAGTATAGATTTGAACAAGCAGTTGTAGAAGTGAGACCCATCATCACTAATAATTGCATGTGGAATGCCAAATTGAGAAAAGATATTTTTCTTCAAAAAGGTGGTGACCCTTCTACCTTCATTATCTGGAAGTGAAACTTCCTCCACCCATTTTGATACGTAGTCAACCACTACTAGAATGTATCTCATTCCATAAGAGTTCATAAATGGACCCATGAAATCAATCCCCCACATATCAAACAACTCCAACTCCAGAATAGGTGTCATAAAAAGTTCATGGCGCTGTACAATATTACCTTGACGCTGACATTGGTTATAGGATAGTGCAAAATCATGAGCATCCTTATAAATTAAAGGCCAATAAAACTCACACTGCAAAATTTTATGCGCGGTGCATGTCCCGCTAAGGTGACCCCTAACTTGTGATGAGTGACAAGCTTCCAGAACACTCATCATCTCCACCTCTGGAACCCATCTCTAAATAACACCAGCACAGATCCTAAATAGATATGGGTTATCCCAAAAGAACTTCCTCACCTCATGCATAAATCCTCTTTGCTGCTGGAAGGATATGTCTTCTAGGATGATATTAATTTCTGAATAATTAGCAAAATCGGCAAACTAGAAAATTAAATCTTGAGATATCGCTAACACCTGCTCATTTTGAAAAGCATCATCTATCTTAATATCATCCCCTAATTTCTATATGGTATCATCTTCAAGTTTGGACAAGTGGTATGCAACCTAATTTTCTTTCCCTTTTTGCTTCTTCACTTTAAAATCAAACTCTTGTAGAAAAAAAAAACCCAACAAATCAATCTTGGTTTGGTATCTTTCTTTGACATCAAGTATCTCAAGGCTTCATGGTCAGTGTTTACTCAGACCTTAGTCCCAATCAAGTAAGATTAAAATTTTTCAAAAGCAAAAAACCACTATAAGTAGTTCTTGCTTTGTAACTGTATAATTTTTTCATGTGGGGTTTAAAGATTTGTTGAAATGTTAGATGGAATGAAGGATATTTTATCTTATTTGGCCTAGGAAAACACCCATGGTCACTCCACTTGTATCAAACACCACCTTAAATGGTGTAGACCAGTCAGGAGACACAATAATGGGTGCCGAAATCAACTGTTCCTTCAGGAATTTAAAATCCTTGAGACAAGCATCATCAAACACAAATTTCACCTCTTTCTATAAAAGTTTGCATAAAGTATTTGCAATTTTAGAGAAGCCCTTAATGAACCTCCTATAAAAACTTGCATGACCCAGAAAACTTCGTATGCCTCTAACTGATATTGGTGGTGACAATTTCTCAGTTATCTTAATCTTTTCTTTGTCCCCCTCAATACCATGTTTGGAGATCATGTGCCCTAGAATGATACCTTATTTCAACATAAAGTAGCATTTTTCCTAGTTTAGCACTAAATTACACTCTTCACATCTCTGCAGTGCACTAGCCAGATGGGCCAAACAGTCATGGAATAAGTCCTCGATTACTAAAAAGTCATACATGAATACTTTGATCGTGTCTTCCACCATATCAAATAATATGGCTATCATACATCTTTGAAAAGTGGCAAGCGTATTGCACAGCTTGAATGGCATCCTCTTGAATGCAAAGGTCCCATAAGGGCAGTAAAGGTAGTTTATTCTTAGTTTTCGGGAGCAATCATGATTTTATTGTAACCCAAATGCCCATAAAGAAAATAATACCAACCCCTGCCTGTTAGTCTATTTAGCATCTGATCCATGAACGACATAGGAAAGTGGTCCTTTTGTGTCCACTTGCTCAGCTTTCTGCAATCTATGCAGACTCTCCAATCGGTCATTGGTATCATGGGAACTAATTCATTTTATTTGGAACTACTGTGATTCCCCTTTTCTTTTTCATGCATTAAACTGGGCTTCTCCACTTGCTATCTGCAATTGGAAAAACCATCCCAGCATTTAACCACTAGATTATCTCCTTTTTCATTGCCTTTTGCATTGAAGGGTTCGGTCATCTTTGATGCTCAAAACTAAGAATGTTGTCTGGCTTAAGCTGTAACTTATGTTTGCGTATACTTGGTGGAATCCCCATAATGTCAGCAATGGTCCACCTAATAGCTCTCTTTAATTTTTACAATATCGATGTTAAAGCTTTCACTTGTGCTTCTACTAAATCTGACACATTGATCATCAGCAAGGTTTTGTTGGCCCCTAAGAATGCATACTATAAATGAGAAGTAAAGGTGTTCAATTCCAACACCATTGGCTCCTAGATAGATAGTTTTGCAGGAGGTGTGATTCTGTTCTTTAAGTTAAGATCCAGGTTCTTAGGGGCATATTTGTAAGAGCCTATGGCATATAGTGCATTAACCAGCTCGTCGTATTCATCTATCCCATCACTTTCAAAGTTTATAATCATTGTTACTAATTCTTCTACCCCTACTATTTCCTCAATAGTTATATCCACTATAAATATATCATCATCCACAGTATCTATTACTGTCATCACTCTCATATTATCTGGCTACTAAACTGTCATGCATATATTTAACACTATTTGCTTATTATTTTATTTAAAGGTTATCTCATCTAGGTCCATATCAATCAACACCCAACTAGTGGACAAGAAGGGTCTACCCAAGATAATTAGAGATTGGGCATCCATTTCACAATCTAAAATCATGAAATCTATCGGATAAGTGAAAGATGCCACCCTCACTTCTATGATCCACATAATGCCTGATGGCTTCTTTATATATAAATCAGTCATTAATAGAATTGAAGATGTAGTCTTGAGTTATCCTAACCCCAAAACCTTGTATATCACTAATGGAATTACATTTATTCCTACTCTTAAATCATATAGAGCCTGATTAATATCAAAAGGATCAATAGAACATGGAATAGTGACTGCTCCTGGATCCTCTTTCTTTTCTACTGATGGTGCATGAGAAGTCATGATGAAATGTTGTACTATATATTGAAAATATTATATAACCCAGTCGTCACCATCATCACTCTCAAAATTATCATCACTATAAGTTAGCTTCTCAAACTTAGCTTCATGTAGCTCATCAGAAATAATATTATCCTTTTTTGGGTCATTAGTGGTAGGAAAAAAGTACTCATCATGTAGGGAACCACTCATAGTGTTAATATCCAAACAATGAACAAGTGTTAGAGGATTTTTCATAGTTTCACTAGGGTACCTGCCTATCTTTGGGACAAAGTGGCAGAAATTTGCTTATATTGTTGTTCCAACTGCTTGATAGTAGTTGCATATAACTTAACCTTCTAGGTCAATCCTAAAATATCGGCCTTGAGTTCTTTAAGTCAAGTTTCTTAGCTCTCCTGGCCCTTCATCAGTTTAGTCAACATTTCTTTTATTCTTACTTTTGCATCTCGTCTGCCAGATGGAATGTATTTGTTTTTATCATGCTAATAATTTTAACCTTTATATCCTTGCCCTTGGGCTCAGAAACCTACCAAATAATGATCAACATACTTTTCCTCCTCATCTAACTCAGTCTTATGTACCCTAGAGACTACAGCCTATGCCCCTAGTGCATTAACTTTTGCAGAATTTATTATTGTGAATTGTTTTCCCAACTCACTAATGTCAGTCCTTAATAATAAAATCTCCAGATCTATAATATCCTCAGTTACTCTCTGCTCAATGGAATCTCCCATGGTATACATGCCAGAATCTCTCTCAAGCTCCCAAGTTTTCCACCCTTGGATAGTTAATAAGATCTGATCCATAATACTAGAAGCAATATCCCATCACAATCTCATAAATTCTCTTCCAGAGATAGTGTCTAACATGGATCTAGAAATGATAGTGAGGGCTCTATAAAATATCTCCAATAAGCTCATCCTTAGAATTGTTGGTTGGGCACCATGCTAAGCTTCTTCTTGAACCTAAACTATGCCTCGTACATTGATTCTGACTGTAGCTTCATGAAATTATAAATTTCATCCTTCAGTTGCAACATTCTAAATGGAGGAAAGAATCTATTCAAGATTTATCTGCGCAGCTTATTCCATGTAGTGATGGATACTCTTAGAAGTTCCCCGAGCCATAAGAATGCTTCTCTAGTAGGCGGGAAGGGAAACAACCTTAGTCTTAGTGCCTCCTGATCTACCCCAGGTATGGTAAATGAAGTGCAAATCCCAGTAAAGCTCTTCAGATGCATATTTGTGTCATCTGTAGGCAACCCCAAAAATACACTCTTCAAGTATAGGAGTTGGATCATAGCATTAGAGATATTAAACTTAACATCAAAGGGTAAAATAGGAGGGATAATAGCTTCAATCTCTGCCGGTTGTAATCAATGAGCAGAATCAGAAAAGTAAATTGGGGGATTTGTGTAGCAATATCAAACAAGTGGCAAATATCAACTTTGGTTGTAATCAGTCATAAGTGAACACTAGGATTATGTTCCCTCTGTCTTTTCAACTTTGTAGGCTTATTGTTCTTTGTTGAACCAACCCAATACTTTGCAAGTAGAATCTATAAGTTATTCACCATCAGCAGAATTTTGGATGAGCAGATAGACTTCATCCTTTACCTTTTGAGTCTCAAAATATCCCCTTACTAACCCTTATCTTGATCCCAGTTAATTAATACATTTTGATCCTTTAGTTATTAGATGAAAGATAACCATCTTACTTAGATAATACCCAGTAGCATGGATCAACAATTAAACCTTAAATTATTGTTGTCATTATCTTTTCCTAGTCATTATTCCTCTTTTGGAGTAAGTAGCAATAATCTAGGCAGGATCCTAACATTTGCAACCGCTAAGATAACTATTAAAGTAAAGATAATACAATGTATGCATAGGTATCGGTTCAGAACAACAACAACACTTCCCCTACTTTGTCAATATACTAGAGTTTTCACAACCCTTGCTAAGGGTTTTTAGCCACTCATGCTTGTGAAGTAATCAAAAACATTCATGATTGAAGGCATAAGATAAAATCACAATAATAAGAAGTGAAAACCCAAAATTGTAACTAAAACAATCAACCGGAATCAATACAAGAGAACTTTAAGACTAAAATTGAATCTTGGAATCAAAATATGTTTGTAAGCATCAAGAGTGTGTAACCTCTACTAAAAGAACACATAAAGGGTATTTA
This sequence comes from Capsicum annuum, assembly GCF_002878395.1. Taxonomy (NCBI): domain Eukaryota; kingdom Viridiplantae; phylum Streptophyta; class Magnoliopsida; order Solanales; family Solanaceae; genus Capsicum; species Capsicum annuum. The sequence continues at coordinate 159,392,785 of NC_061111.1, read as the reverse complement.
TAGTATATGAGGAAACCCTAAAACCAAAGCCCAAACAAAATAGGAGAAATAAGGGCTTGTGTTTACTTATGGTCTCTATATGCGCCCTGGCCTCGGGCGAATATGGTAAATGTGGCCTGCAGGGTGGGTGCATATAGTGACCGCATATGCCCAGACCAAAAATCCTACAGGTTTAGCTCTCGGTATTTTGGACTTCTGACACATGCTTTGCCCGCATGTGCTACATGCAGTCCGTATGTGCTAAATGCGGTCCGTATGTACTACATGCAGTCCGCATGTTGACTTAGCATGTGCCAGAAGTTATTTTTTAGCTCTTCTTCAATTTCCACGCATGTTTTGATCCTGAACAATCCAAAAAGTGTCCCAAACATCCATAATTTTCCCCATAATTAGCCAAAAACACCTTTTTCATATTTTTCACGAACTTAGTATCCAAAACATGATTTCTTGAAAAACATACCCAAAATGAATCATATCTAACAAAACAACCTCAAAAACTTACATATTTTCCTTGTTTGAAAGGTCGAAAGTGTTATATTTATATAACACATCAGATACTATTAGTCAGCATATAACTATGTGAGGTAAATATAAAGTCTAATGCATAATCCCTATCGATGGAGCCTAATGTACCTTGTCTGGGTATGAAGACTGAGCTGATATAATATGGTACCATCAAACTGAAAGAATATGCCCACTAGGATGGCTAAATAAACCTACGGTGGCATGTAGTTCAAGAACTTAGGTATAGTGACACTATTCCAAGATGCTAAGTACTACTCCTGACTGAATATAACTTATAGCTCTTGAGCATTTTGTCCATAATCATGGATGCTACTTTTCTTTTATAATAAAACTAATCCACGATCACTAATGGCATTTCGAATACTGTACTAATCAAGAACTTACTTTTAAAAATTGTGTTCAAGAGCATTAATGGCATATCTTGATGTCATGCATTTCACATGCTTAATATAGCGAGTCGAAGCTCCTTGTAATGAGATGGGTGCATATATATAAGTCATGCATTTCTAAATTATAAGACTTGTAGGTTTATGGAAGACATGATATAGCTAGAGAAAAATGTGCAAAAGAAGCATATAAGGATTAAGATTCTAACAAAAATTTATAAGGTTGGACCTAAATCCTGACTCATGGAGATACTAATAGTTTAATAGTATGCATTATCTGAAAATACTGTTTAAAATATACTTTATTAGAGAATCACTCTAAGAGTCTACAAAATTGATAATACTAAAGTTTCCTAATTCTGATGTCTGAGACTGAGTAAGAGACACTTTATATGAAAGCATCCTAAAACAAATAGTATTGAGTATCTAATAATCAATGCATGAAATCCTAAGTCATCGGGTATTCATAACCCGTCATCTCTGAAGATTACAACTACTCATGACAATTCTATAATCTGAATGAAATATGAAATTGCATAATACAATTCCAAAATCATGGAATATAATAACTTAGGTTTCATGAATATGATACTACCAAGGTACTAAATTTCATGGTAAAACATGAATTTATAACCTACTAGTTATGGAATTGAAATACAAGAAGAATTGTGACTGTAATGAAAACCATGATATTGAAAATATGAATTAATTGAGGAACTAAGTGTATTATGGACTCAATAGGTGAAAGGATACACATTGATGAAGTTCACATACCTGAGAGTGAAAACTTTGACAAAATCTTTGAATTTGACTTTGAAGATGATGAACCCTGGTTCTTGCCTTAGGAAGAAAATAATTATTTGTTTTGCTATGAATTTGCTAACTATCATTTCATTTTTGAGTGAATAAGGGATTTGGGTAATTTAGGAATATTATTCAGAATTAGTATAGCTTAACGACGTATTTTATGAGGTTAAATAACGATAAAAGACTCCCCTTAAAAATATAGAAAAAAACATCGTGTCTTACAACAGATGAACCAACCAACAATCATCCTTTCAACCCACAATTAGTGGTTGTGTTTGTGGGTGCTGGAGGGGGCTTGTCAATCATCTATATTTTGGGGAAGTTTTTGTAATGCCCCAAAAATCTATCCCGAGATGTCACATGGTTCTTGGAAGCACAAGTGATCCTAAGCTAACCCATGAACTGGCATAATGTTAAGCAACTAAATTATCACATAATAAATAAATATTCTGCTGTGTGGAAACATAATCATATTAAAGATCTAAAATAGATACAATATTTATAAAGCTTTACAATCTGATAAATTTGAAAGATGAAACTGAATTTACATAACTGACTCTGATTGACATCCATGAAGCCTCTACTATACTGACTATAGATAGTTGGTACATGCCTACAACTACCACTAATCAATACACATGGAAAATAAATAAACTGTACATAAACTAAAACTATATGGAGTTCTTGAAGTAGGAGAACTCCTCACCTGCTAATTGGAATGTGCAACTATCTGACCATGATGTACAGGCTACAACTGGTACCTACATTATGAGAAATGTAGCCATATAAACGTATATGTGGATCAGTACTTCTGGAATGTACTAAGTATGCAGGGGTGAATACATTGAGTAAAATTGATTTCATACGTAATCGTAAAACATGCATGCTAAGTGTAAGTAGACTCACCAATAGGATGGAATAAACTAAAAACTAAAATATCTTAAAGCATGAGTGACAAACATTCTCTGATAAGATGGTGAATCTCTACACTTAGTTTTTGTAAAACTTTATTTTAATGATAAAAGTACAACTGAAGCTGAATACTAGGCATGTAGAACATGACTGTACTTAGTCTTAATAACTAGACTGAAACTGTAGAGTATTATGCATATGAGAAAGGGACTGACTGAGTAACATGAGGTAACTGAGCATGAATTTATGAAGACTATTTTATCTGAGAATGCAAGACCAAACACATATCATTATTCCCAAATAGTCTATAAACTGAGGTACTGGAATACTGATAACTGAATAAATGATAACTGTACGCGATGGTCGAGCAAACTTGAAACTAAACTGAGTACTAATCTGATTACCAGACTGGGACTGGGAATGAGATTGTAACTATGACTGTAACTGAGACGGTAACTGAGATTGTATACTGAGACTATAACTGAGACTATATACTGAGTTTTGATAACTAATTAACTGGATCTGAGTTTACTTATATTGTATTACTGATAAATAGGAGACTATATCTGATAGTCCTATTTCTGTAGAGCTGAACTAAGTTCCGTAATGAGTCTAAAACTAAAACTGTGGGAAGTAATCATCTAATTGACATGCTCCTCTCTAAACAGATTGGGGTCCATCCAGTAACTTAATTGGAAGGGTTTCAGTACCGTGCCACGAGTAAAGACAACTGAAGAGATTCCCTCATCTGGTAGGTACTCTAATAAGAACAGTGAAACCCTCAACTGACAGGTTAAAACACCTCATCAACCCTTATCTGGCAGGTTTGATGTATCAACCTACGCTGGCTATGTAGTTCTGGAATTCAAGGATTTGTTTTAAGGGTCTCACCCTCTACTAGCAAGTGAGTCCCCATCCTTGGATTCACTCGGTGCTGAATCCTACTCCCAACTGAATAGATACTGATTTGATTTTCTAATTCACACTAGGCTTGACTGAACTGTTACTGATCGTACTGTTTAACTGAGCTGAACTGAGTTCACCGAGTTTCGTTGACTAAAAAAAATATTACTGAATTTTGTTAACTGACTGAATACTACAAAATTCTGAACTGAACACTGAATACTACTGAGGTCTGAAATGAATACTGAATACTACAGAGGTCTAAACTGAATATTGAATACTACAGAGGTCTAAACTAAATACTGAATATATGGAGGTCTGAACTGGACTGGACTGATATTGAGTTTACTAAATTTTCCTGAGTTCTGTAACTGGCTGAGTTGTGTAACTGACTGAGAATACTACTGATCATGACATGAATGCAACTATTTTGTAACTGACACTGGCTCTAGGTAAGCAGCTAAATTGTTGGGTATTAAATACCCCTAGGACTCGATAGCATAAAAGTAAAGCATGGCATGATCATAATAGCATAACAATAGTAAATTATTAACAATGCTTTCATTTAGACATTTTGTCAAACACTTGGAGGTTATAGACTTGTACATGGATGAGAAAACATGGTAACATGTCATTATTATCCTATTCAATTCACATGAGCATTCTACCAAGCATATGGAGATTAATGCTTGGACATGGGAATATCTTAAAGATGGGAGCATAGCATGATTTCATAACCAAAATTTGAATTAGGGAAATTACATGAAATTCACTTAAAATAGGACATGGGCATTTCATTACAACATGTAAGGATCAAACATGTGGAAAACAAGAACTTAAAATATGGAAATATTTCTAATTATATTGAATATAGGATCCACCATGGAATCAAACTAAAATTCTAAGGACATGAGATGTAAGCCTTTGTTCAAAATCATTCATGTAGGCATTTCAGCAAACACTTATAATTCACGATTTAGGCTAAGCATGGCAATAGTTAAAATAGTAGTAATACATGGTTCCACCTCTAAAATCACCATTTAGGGTATAAATTTAGCAAATAATACCATTTAAACATGTGAGGTTTAATATCACCCACAATTTCATGGAAACATGATGTAAGCTTGAGATTCATGAAAACTTATAAACAAAATTCATGGGAACATGTAGAGATCATGACTTTAAACTTGAAATTTGGGTTTTGGGATCCATGGGTGAAAGAGGAACCATGGATGAACTCCCACATACCTCAATTTTTCTTGAATTATGAAGAAACCTTGAATCTTAGAATCTTAAATGATGAACTTTTGAAAGAAACTTCATTCTTGATTTTTTTTCTTGAAGGTTTATTGAACTAGGAAACTTTAATCCTTGGATTCTTGAAGAAATATTGAATTAAAACTTAAATCCTTGTGTTTTTGAGAGAAAAGTTGAACTTTGTTCATGGTGGAAAAAGGGGAGGTTTTATGTGAGTTTTGATGATGAAAAATGGGCAAATAATGCCCTTTGGGTGTGATAAATCATCCATTGGATGTTTGGGGTTTAGGGGAAAGGACCAAAGTTTTTCTTGAACCTTAAGAAGCTAAAACTATGGGGGAATAGACCCCACGTCACGACCCCTAGTTGGGTCAAGTAGCCCTCGTGGCGCGACCCTTATTTGGGTCAATTAGCCCTCGTGTCGCGAGGCTATCGCGACCCCTTACTGCCTCACATGAAAAATGGCATAACTTTTTGGTTGAGTATCGGATTTTGGAGAAATTGGTATTGTTGGAAAGATAATTCAATTATCTATAATTTGGTGGGTCTTGAGATGAAAAATTATATGTATATAAAAAGTTTTACATGTTTAAAGTTGACCCTTGTAGAATCGAATATCATACTTTGGACGAATCAAAAAATCTTAGATCAACTTGGCTCTAAATGATTTCTATGAACATTTTTAACCTTATGAGAATTTCACACTCTAATATAAGGATCATGAAACTTATATTTACGAGAATCACTTGGATTGTAACTTATACACGTAAGAACGAAGGTTCAAAGACTAGCCCAAAATTGTGAGGTATTACATTTTTAATCAGACGAAAGCATGGTATGACCGTCCTTTCAACCCCTAATCATCCTTTGGATCATGGTATCTCAATTCTAGATAGTGCTTCACTAAAATGGTCATAACTTCTTGCTCCAAAAGCAGATTAACAAGAAATTAGGTACATTGAAAAGAAGACTCAAAGACCTTTCATCTAGTGGGTCTTGAGATCCAAAAGTCCTTATAATCTAAGAGTTATACTCTTTTAAAGTTGACTATAGAAAGATTCTATACAAGAATTTAATTGGTAAGGGCCTTAATTTATACCTAAATCACTTCACATACTATAAAATCATTAAGTTTGGTTCTAAAAATACTTGACGTACAATTTTAATCTTAGCATGCATTTTAGGAGTTGCTACACCTGGCATGTTATTAATAAAACTCAACTTTAAAATGATGCAGAAGCTGGAGATACAACTATGGACTAAATTTTTTGGTAATTAAAATAAACTTTAATTTGAAATACTAAAGGTCAACTTAAAAGACAACAAAACAACTGAATTTACTGATGTCTAATGAAGTCTTTGTAACTCATGAACTAAAAGAGTTGTTGGGACACGACCCTAATCTACCTTTATAGAAAACTAAAATTAAAACCATAATTGTGTGATGAGTTGGAAGCTAATTACAACATAACCAACTCCTCTAGATGAAAAGAGGACTCACCACAGGCTAATACGGATAAGTCTAGTGAAGCGTCTGGATATTGTCCTGAGTCTATACATCAGAATCTATATCATGAAATGATATAGCATGAAAAACACAAGTACTTGGAATGTATTGATATGTAATACCGGAATAAAATAGAACACATGAACTAATTAAAAACTAAAACTTAATAAATATTTAGATTAAATCATAACAACTGGCATGGGTAAAGAGATGTAGAATAAAATGTTTACTAACTTTTCTTGTGAAGTTGTCAGGACTAAAACAATGCAATAAATGAGTTATCTAAAGACATTGAAAGCATTAGAAAACATAAATAATCATCTTTATCAAACATAAACCCAAAAGCAAGTAGCTTGAAGTACCATAGTAAATAACTTATATACAGTTATCATAAATAGTAAATAAGTAAGAAAAATACAAAGTCCTTTTAAGTTTGGGTGAGTTTCAACAATTGGTATCCTTTAATCTTTGTGTTCTAAAATAGTTTACAAATTTCCATTCTCCATGATTTATGATTTAGGGTTCTACTCAGTTTATGATTTTCCTTAAACTTCTATCTTCTCATGGTTCATATACTAGTAAGACTTGTTTTCATGATTTTTCCTACATTAAGATATTATCCTATATGAATTAAATAGTAGCATGATTTTAAGTGAATTTCATATGTTTCAATTGTATTTTTAAGCATGTTTTAGACTATGAAAGTTGTATTATGAACAAGCATAATTAGTTTATAGTAAATAGATTTTCAGAATACCTTTAAATTAAATAAGTTCTGACCCAATTTTGAACATCACATTTTAATGAGCTATCAATATATTATCAATTTAGGAGTAGTACTTACCAGCATTTTAAAATATGGGGGCGTTAGGCAAGGAATTTTGCATAACATGGGGTGAGACGTAAGCCCCAAAACACGAGGTTCAAATCCCATAGATCTATAGTACGTATCTTATAAATCTTCAACTCTATAATTTAATTACTAAATAAATAAATAAAATTAAGATTTTCAAAACTTTCTACAAATAAATTTAGATAAATAAAAAATAATACAAAAAAAATATTATAATTATTTTCTAAGAAAGTTGCTTTAATTTCTTTATTTACATTAAGAATTAGAAAAAAAAAATAAAGTATGAAAATATGATAGTGTAAATAAAATGTAAATATCATTACACCAATGATTAAGAAAATATGATTTATATCAAAAAATTATTTAAAATAATAAAAATAAAAATTAAATCCTGAATATATACTTTTATGCATGGGAATTTTCCTTTTACGCTCAAGGATTATGCCCTAAATTCTAGGATTTGTGTCCTATGAATTTGCGTTTTACATTTGCGCCCCGAAGTATTTTTGGTACATCCCGCCTTGAGACTCGCGCTGGGACTCACTCCCAAATATACCTTTAAAAATACTAGTACTTAGCACTGTGTTGGACTAAGTGTGATTGTATGTTAATTTATCCCTCCCAGTTTTGGCATCAATTTAGTGATCATGTCAACTATATCTTTATATTCTAGCAAGGTCTATTAGGTCATTTCGATGGGCCGTATACATTCAATTCCATGGTATCTCATATGGTTTATATCAGTTAATAGACTCTCCCATAGACACAGTTCAGTACTTATGCATGACTCCTACTTTCAAATACTATATATAGTTATAATATCAAAGTTTTCTTTAACGATATATATATGTATTGGGTTATTGCACTATAGTTCAGCAGATTATTCAATTTTGCACTAAGCCTACATTTAGTATAATTTATCAATACTTTTAGTATGATCGATTTATTTTATAGTTTGCATATCTCACATGCTTATTACATTCAAAAAATTGATCACATACTTGCTTTTGCATTGTATTTTCTTATGATATAGGTTTGGGTGTTCGATCTCAATATTGCAGTTAGTACATTCTAGTGCCCTCTTAGCAGTTAGTAGTGGTGAGTCCAAATAATACGGGAGCAAGAGTTTATTATTGTTTTCTTTAGTTTATTTTTAGTATTTAGAGTTAGCTTGGGACTTATCCCAGCAGCTTGTCAGTAGTAGCAGCTTCTCAAACATAGAGTTGGACTTTCAACTTCTTAGTTATTTCAATTTAGTATCATTATTCAGACTCAGTTTTATCATAGATTATTTCAAATTCGATTATTAAAATAAATTTAACTTACACTTAGTTTTCTTCTTATAGAATGCTTTGTATTATGTGATGCATTGTGTTGGCTTAGAGTCACTTATGACTCAAAGCACTGTATTATAATCAGGGTGTAGACTCAGATTGTGACACTGACATACACTATGTGAGCATTATAGTGTCTGTCTTGCTGATCCGACCCGACCCCAGGCCTTGTCGTAATGGACATACCAAGTCCAACTAGGATCGGGGACCGCCTTCTGTTACCCAAACCAACCACCTATATCCAATCTTAGGTGGACTGAATTTTGAACATATAACAAGATAGCATTATTGTTCTTATTAAGACTCTGAGATAGGATCATGACCGTAACCAAACCAATTGAGTCCAACCGTACCACACCAACTGCCCAACCATATCAAACTAAATCATAGACCATAAACCAAAGGGAATACCAAAACATAATATGAAAATCAATTCCAAAATGTAATGGGATGGAACAACCAACAATATCATCCAATGGTGTCAGCCCACCGGCTTATTCCAATGCCAAGACCGACACTAATAGAGATCTTACCCATACCAACCCCCAGAAGAACCACAAAGACTCTATCCAAAAGAGTAAGAAAATCTATTTGGGACATGCCCCCAACCATGGACAAAACCAATATCCAAAATAAAATAAAAGTGTCTAAATAAATCCATAACATGAAATGGTTCCTTTTGAAAGGATGGAAGCTCACCACTTTAGTACAAATGTTGATACTGAATCCACTTGCTAAATAGGAGGAGTAGAATGGCTGGTTCATTCATAGCATGGGTATACAACCGCTAGTAGACAGGGTTAGCGAATGACCACTAGCATGAATCTCAGGATAAGGATAAGATAATGCCAGTTATAAAATCAAGTAAAACCATCCATAAAACATACAACCATATATATATAAATGATGGAAAAGGGAATCGGATTTAACATGCATTTAAAACCTTTACCTGGCCTGTATAGCATTGTCATCCTAACAACCCATAAGCCATATGGGTTTATCTTTCCCTGCTGAAAGGGCCCCAATACGTATAGTTGGACGACCAGGTAATATCCCATGGTATGATAAGTACATCCCCAAATATAAAATCCGATACACGTACATGGTCATCAAGACCCCTCATATAGGTAAATATGAGTTTTTGATTTTGGTCCCCTCGGGACCGCCAACTTCCACGGCTTAGCTACACACCCCACCATTAATGCATACCATTTATTAAACAAGGGAAATATTAGTGGTATCATCATACCACTCCTTACTTGCAAGAAATATCCATAGCCAAACTATTTAGGTTAAGGGGACCTTAAGTGCCCTTTCAATTGCCAGATTAAATCCACTTGGGAGACTTTCATGTTCTCCACAAGCATAACCATTTAACCTTTAGCCTTTCTAAACCATTTAAACCATGCATAAATCCTTTTATCCAGTTTAAAACATGCAAGAGTTCCGTTAAAAGAAGTCCATGCAATGAATATATCTTTATAAGCATTTTATCAAACACCTTGGGGGAATAATATAACCAAAACCAAATCCAAAAATTACCATGCAATACAATTGTCCAAAACCACCATTGGTACATATACAAGCATAATTTAAACCATTCGAAACCATAACCAATCATTTAGAATCAAAACCCCCCAGATAATTATTGAAAACCATAATCATAAAATAGTAAAACCATGAAATCGATCATATAAACCATGCCTTAAGTTGAAATTATAATGAGGGAAGAGAATCATTCCTTATACCAAAGAAGTTATGGAAGGAAATCACCAAGACAAGCGCCAAAGCAATTCGTTAGATGAAACTCTAGCCTTCTTACCCCAAAAGCTCTTAAGAGAATTATGAGATGTTTTGGAATAGTTTTTAAGTGTTAATGAATAGAATAATAGGGTAAATAATCTCCTAAGTGTATTATAATTCATGGGTCCTAGTTAGGGTAAGTAGGGAAATATCCGGAATACCCCCACTTAAATTTCTTACAAATCTATCACAAGGATATGACTGACCCACATGAGTTGTATCCTCCTATACGATTGGTATCTACCACTCGTATCCAAGACTCAACCCTTAGATAAATCACTTTCTAGTATATGAATTATCCAACCAAGTCATAACCACAACATACAATTCGTACCCATAACCCATATCCTTGGTAGAATAAAATACGAGGAGGATCAAATACTGCCCACCATATGAGTCCTTGATACGACTCGTACCAAACCCTACGAATCATACCCCTAAGTTGTACCCATTCTAGTGACCAAAACCATCCCACTAACTAATACTGGTCAGCATACGATAGGACTATACTACTCATACCCCAACATATGGCTCATTCCCATGAGTCATATTAGGTCCGGAGAATGGATTTTCATGAAATTTTGTAAGGGTCAAAACCCAGGATGTTTTAGCCTCCCCCACTAAAAACATTTATCCTTGAATGACGGATAAGGTAAGGGTAACCACACACAGATTCATTTGCATTAATAAATGTCCCTTTGATGAGGGGTGATTTTTCCACTCATTCTCACTAAACATTTATGCATATTACCTTGTTTTAAATAAATAAATAAATGAGACAAATTGGTGATAAAATGCACTAATATCCACTCTTTGCAGTCATAGATTTGAGGAGATTAAAAGATGTAGATTAGGGATAAAAATGATAAAATAGGAGCAAAGAAGAGTACAGCTGAAAACCTAGACTACATCAACCTCAGTTACCGCAACCACTGTCCTCAATCCGCAATCTTGGTCAGTCAAGATGGTTAACACAATGTGGAACACAACCACAATCGTGGACAGTTATGCACGATCGCATCTATAAAAGTACTTGGAAGAATCCCAAACCATATATAAACAAAAACACTTTCTTCTTTGGGTATTGCTTACCTCAAAAGATATTTTGACTTGAAAGCTTGAAATCCTAATTGGGAAAGTGTGTAACTAATTTTGGAGGCTTCATTTCTTAGCATTTTTGTGAAGAATGAATGCTTTGGATAATGCTTATGGTATATATCTCTTTAATTTCTTCATGATTAGCTAAGTAATTTACTCTTGGGATTATGTTGAACTAGAGTGTAGTTTGTGTGTGGTATTATTGTGTTTGCATAATTGTTAGTTGTTGAGTAAGGATTTCACTATTGCTTGAGCTTATGAGTTGGAATTTAATGGGTGAAAATACCAAACTCTAGAAACACTTTATCATCCTCAAAAAAGAGATGAAAGTAAATATGAGGTAACCCATAACATCCTTGAAAGAGGGTTAAAGAGGGACAAGGAAATGGTGGTCAATTAAGCCTATGGTTTGCTCCCTTTTACAAACTTAGAAGTAAGTGTATTAGGAGTGTAAATCATGTCAAGAGCATCATCCTTAAAATAGGGATACTTGATTAAGGTTTTGGGTGATTATGAAATTCACACTTGTTAGGTGCTCGAAAGAACCAACAGGTGAAATCGTTATGGTTTTATCAAAAGTTAACCATAATGACCTTAGACTTAGCCTATCCTTTATTCAACAACCAAATTTCATACTAAACCATCATTAACTCATATACTTTTACCTTTAGGTAGAGATAATCCCAAGATTTCCCCCAACATTGTTGCTTAAAACAAAAGTGTCATCTCTTGATCAATTGCTAAAGATTGTACAAAGAGTTTCCAAAAAAATCCCCACATTTTATTTTGCATGTCGTTTTTGTTAGCATTCAGGGTAACCTCATAGTAATTTGAACACCCATAGGGTTTGAAGTCTATAATTCACTCCTTGAGACTCAGCCCCTATTCAAATCAGGTTACTTGACAACGACTGCCTCACCCCTCAATTATAAGAGTGAGTTGAGTGTTATCAAAATAATGTCGTTGCCGGGGAGTGAAATATAGATTTCTCTTGTGTGGTGTCATTCTTACTTGGGAAAACCTGGAGTGGTGTAATTTATTTTATTTGTATTTTTGAATCTTTTGTAGGTGATCAAAGTGTAAACGGAGCAATGAGCAATAACGCAAGCAATATAGGCCCCTCCGATGCCCCTCTTGATGATGAAGGTCAATTAAATAAAAAGGGATAAAAAAGTACAATTTGCATCCCGCTAACCATTAGGAATGGAGTGTTTCCTATGACTAGATTTATACTTTACATATTGCCAATGAACGGGTTGTATGGGGGTCAAGCATATGAGGACCTGAATGTCCATTTGAAGAAATTTGTGGAAGTTTGTGCGCCATTTAACATAGCACAAATTAGACAAGAATCCATCCGGCTTTGACTTTTTCCATTCTCACTAACGGATGAGGTGGTTTTATGTCTTTTCTCACTTTCACCTAGCTCAATTACATCATAGGAAGAGCTTACCACTGTGTTTCTTGATAGATACTTCCCACCATAAAAAATGCTTAATAAGCAGGATGAGATTGTGAACTTCTGGGAAATGAATGGAGAATCGTTGTTTGAAGCTTAGGAGAGGTTTAATGGAATGTTAGCCCAATGCCCAAATCATGACATCCCGTAAAATATGCTCCTCGAGATTTTATGTAGGGCTCTTGATCCATTAAACAAAATAGTGGTGGATAATGTGGTGGGCGGTTCTATAGTGAGATTACATCATCTTATGGCCTTCCAATTGATAGGAAAAGTATCAAAACAAAATTAGGGTTGGCATACCCGAGGTACCAAATCTTTCAAAACCCCTTCTACTACATCTGTGGTGGCTAATGAACAAAGAAAACAAGAAGAATAAAAGGAGGAGAACATGGCCAAAATGATGACCCAACTTGAGCTCTTGACGAAGCATGTTATGGGTGCACCCGCAAAAGCGGTAAACGCCGTACCATCTAAATCTTATGAAGATGATGAAGAGGCAAATAAGTTGGATGAAGAAATTCGGTACTTGGCAAACTACTCAGGGGGTTCCCGCCCCACCTATCAAAGGTAAGGTGGGAACCCAAATTGGATGGATCGTGAGCGGGATTGAGATTGGAGAGATCGTAAATGTAATTATGACCATTATGTCCCTCCTCATGATCGAGCTAAAGCCAAAGAATCTAGTTCCATTGACCCCAAAAAGTTCAAGACCGAGGATATGTTAGCAAGGATCTTGAATAGAGTAGAAGGCATGGACAAGATTGTCCATGAGTTGAAGGGTGATTTCTCCCAACTCTCTCAAATAGTGGTGTCTCACTCCGCTCTATCAAGCAATTGGAGACCCAAGTGGGGCAAATTTCCATGCAATTAAATGCTAGACCTAGAGGTGTGCTTTCGAGTGACATAATTACTAACCCAAAAAATGATGCTCCAATCCTAGCAATTGTCACAAGGAGTGGAAAAGCACTTAAGGAACCTTTTAGAGGAGATGTGAGTAAGAATATGCCTAAGGACAAAGTAAAAGAGGTGAAGACTCAATAAATAGAGGGAAATGATGAGAAATAGATCGATGAAAGCGATGATGGGGTGGTTGAAGTTGAAAGGAAACAAGTTTAAGAAATACCAACCATCCAAGCTCTTCCCCCATCACCTTAATATTTTCATAAAAAATAGGAAAATGACAAATTGAGGAAATTCATGGCCAAACTTAGAAACTTATCGATAAATATCTCATTGTTTGAAGCTATCCAAGAGATCTTGAGATACGCTAAGTTGATGAAAAATTTGATGTCCAAGAAGAAACTTGTTGAAGGTGATACAATTTAGGTCACTCATGGGTGTACCGCTATCATGGCTAGCAAGGTTGAGGAAAAGAGAGATGAACCGGGAGAATTCATTATTCCTTGCACAATTGGGATGCATGAATTTTCCAAAGCTCTATGTGACCTTGGTGCGAGCATTAACTTAATAGAATTTTGTCATATACAAGAAACTTGGTTTGGATACACCGACTCCAACCTCTATGCAACTCTTGATGGCAGATCGGTCTATAAAAAGGCCGGTGGGTATATTATTTGACGTCCTTATAAAACTGGACAAGTTCATTCTCCCGGTGAATTTTGTGGTATTGGATTATGAAATGGACCAAGAGGTGCCTATCATTCTTGGTCATCCTTTCTTGGCCACTAGGAGAGACATTGTTGATCCAGAGCTGGGGGAGATAAAATTTAGAGTGCAAGAGGATGAGGTCTCTTTCAAAAATTTACATGTCAAAGAAACAAACCATGGAGTTACAAGTAGTATCCGTAGTGGATATTAAAATGAGAAGATGAATGAAGAGGATTTCAAAAACCCACCTTGAGAATGAAGGAAGGAAGACGTCGTGCCACAACGATAACTAAGGTGCTAGGTGGGAGGCAACCCATAATTGCCACGAGAGTGGCCTGTATCCTTTTTTGCTATGTTTTTGTAGGGTAGATGTTATCCTTTGCATATGAATAACCCATGAATTCATGGCACTATAAAGTGCATTGGATAAAATGAACAGGGGAGAAATGTGTCCAAATTGAGTAAAATGCTGAATAGGGGAAAATAGGGGAGCAAAATTTTGCTCAGTTACCACGATCGCGGTACCTAAGCACGATTGCAGTAACACAGGTTTTTGCGAATGCAGTCCCTTGACCGAGGTCGTGACCACTTCTACCATTTAACCCCTAGTTTTCCTCATTTCCCTCACACTCCCTTTTAATATTGTACTCTCTAATTTGGGCTAATTTTTGGCCAAGTTTATGAGCTCTCAAGTAGCATCCTTGCATCCCTTCGCACCACAACTCCGATGGTGCCATGAATCTATGCCTTTACTTTTGAAAATAGGCCACAGAATTCATGATTAAGAAAGGGCCTAAAATTTTAATTGTTATGCTTTCCATGTTGTTATAGTTGGTATTGGTGTGATGTTGGTTGTTTGATTAAGGTGTGCACACAAGTGAGGAAATCATGAGTACCCAATGATGTATGAAATAGGTAGACAAATTAGATATGTACACCAAGTGTTTGATAAAATACTCAAATAAACTTTCAATATTAATATTTTCTTTCTAAAGGGCATATTTACACCCTTATTAGCATTGTTCCGATGATCATCATATGCATCCATATTGTAGAACATTCTAGTAGCTTAAATTTGGAAGAAATCTGAACATGCAGAGCTTACACAAAACCAGCCTTAGGTAGCATGACCACTGTCATAGACCACAATCATGGTAACGTAAACATGGTCCTGACTCGCGATCGTAGTAACTGACGACGGTTTCCTGCCATGCCAAAAATCCTGCATTTCTAATTTTAGTCAAGCAACACGAAACACCTAGACCAATTAACTCTAGTGATCAATATAGCACAATTTGCATGATTGAAATGCCATCGAAAGATATAATGTGTGCTTAGTTCTTTTAGGATAAAATCATAGATAAGTATGATCACATCCAATTCATGGCACCCAAGTTCCACACTCATAACTACAAAGATCTTTTGAGGACAAAGCTACTCCCAGAGAGAGGAATTTTCTTAAAAATTATGCTGGAGAAACTACCGGAGCTTTATGTAATGCCCTGAATCTAGTACCTGAAATGTTACACGATGCTCATGACCCCGAAGGACCATAATCTAACCTATGATTGATATCTGTAACTGACCAATGAATAATATACTGTAATTATGCAGAATATAAGTTGTAAGTCCATAAGTTTCAAAACTGAACTAATACTAAATATAAAATAATGTCTGTAATGGGGTATAACAATATCCAAAACTGAAATAAATTATCTAAAACATGCTGTAGCATGAAAGCCTCTAAACTATTTGAAATCTGTGGAGTTGATGGGAGATTTCCCCAACTAACTATGAACTACTAAAATAATAAAGTTATAAAATAACCATGCTATCCTCGAATAATGAGGACTCACTACTAATCTGGTTGTTGAATGTCTGATCTACTAAGGATGCTCGGGAGCTCGTGCTTCTAAACCTATGGTATAAAACACCATAGCGCAAATGCGTCAGTACATTGAATGTACTGGTATGCAAGTGAGGTAGGCTGAATGCAAAGGGTTAAAATGCATGAACAATGCTAACTGACTGTATAACATGAACGTGAGAATACATGCATGAATACATAATAGTAACTGAGATCATGATAACACCGACTCATGAATTCTGATAATGTGGATTTTCTGATATCTGAGTTCTAATACTGGGATATTGAATGGATAAGTCTATTGAGTACTGAGGAACTGATGTCGTATAATTGATAAAGGAATGATTATTTCTAACAGTTCTGATTAATTGTATTTGACAGACCTGAAATCTGAATACAGGTAACATGAATTTCGTATAATTAATATACTATTAACTGGGTGATTGTGTCTAATAGTCCTAAAATCTAATGGAACTAACTGAGTTTTGTACTGAGCTGAGCGACTATATCTGACAGTCCTGATTTCTGTAGAACTAGACTGAGTTCTATTCTGAAGACTGAATCTATAACTAAAGCTGTGGAAGGTAATCATCTAACCGACATGACCCAAATAAAGCAATATAGCTGAGTTGGGGTATAATCTGTAACCCTAATTAGAAGGGTGTCAATACCGCTCCACTAGTAAGAACAAGCTGTGAGTTACCCTCATCTGGCAATGTCCCCAAAAGAGAATGGTGGGACCCTCATCTGATAGTGTTTATCCACCTCATCAACCCTTATTTAACATTTTTGATGTCTCAACCTATGCTGGCTACATAGTTCTAGAATACAAGGATTTCTTCTAAGGATCACACCCTCAACTGTCAGTATATATGTCCTCATCCTTGGGTTCACTCGATGTTAAATCCTACTCCCATCTGAATAGACACTGAACATGATTAACTGAACTGGACTGGACTGAGTTCATTGAGTTTCATTGACTAACAGAATACTACTGAGATTACTGAAGTACTGATCTTTCTGAGATTATTGGGATTAATAAGTTTACTGAGTTTTCCTGAGTCACATGACTGACTGAATTCTACTTAACATGGCTTGACTGAGGATATCGTGAAAACATGATATTGGCTCTAGGCATACAACTAAATTATAGGGTACAAGTACACCCAGGACTCATTAGCATGAAACTGACAAGACTTGACACTTCTTGAACACATGACCAATATCAACAATTCATAATACAATAAGTTGGGGATTTCATGAAGTACATGATTATCATAATCTTGTACATGGAATGAATGTATATAATCAATGTCATAATTCTATATTCTAGCATCATGAGCATTTCAACAACATCTATATTACACATCAATAGCATGGGAGTCATTTGAACATAAGGGTAAAACATGAATTCATCACTTAAGTCACAATTGAACTATATTACATGATTTCTAGTCTTCTAGGCATTTTATCAAACACCTCACATGCACCACTTAGGGCATAGGTATAATCATCAATTAACACCTCATAAACCACTCAATTCATGGATTTAAACTCATATACTAACGTAATTCCATAAAAACATATTGATATTCCAATTTGGAAACCATAAAACAATAATCACATAAACATAATCAACCCACAACATAATATTCATAATAAATGATTTAAAACTTCATTCTTGGGCTTATGGATGAAAGGAATCCATGAATGAACACTATGCATACCTGAGTTAATGAATTTGGAAAGATTGATGGAAAGTTTTTGTGATTTGGCCCTTGAATTTGAGAGCTAGGGTTCTTGTTCTTGAGTACAGTTTATTTTAATTTGAAAGACTAATGCAAAAGTGAGAAAATAATTCACTCTCAGTGTTAAATCCTTTGATTGGGCAGAATTGAAGTCATGGGAAAAGACCAAACTGCCCCTGGGATTTAATATCACAAATAATGGAAAATTCCCAATTTTCATCCTTGGAGCGATGTGCCACTATCGTGCCAAGCCATTGGAACCGGACAATTGGGAATCTGCATGGTGTCATGATGCGGAGCTATTACGTTGCCACTTTGTTTGCGACCTGCAAGTTTAGCGTAATGCGAGGCATCGGGGAGATTCACTGGAAAAGGACAATTATGAACTGGGCCTTTGGCACGATGTGCCGCTATCATAGAGCAACACTGGAAATTGTCAATTGCCATTTATGCTGGCTCTGCGATGCGCTGATGGCTCAGGTGATACACTGTCTCACTAAAAGGCTCTAACTCTTCGCCTGGGTGTCGGATTTGGGCGAATTTGGTATCGATGGAAAGCTTATTCAATTTCCCACACAACAAAAAGTAACAATCTTGAAAATTCCATATACATAAAAGTGGATTCATCTTTTAAAGAAAGTATTTAACATTTTTGTGATGATTTTAAGCTAGGTAGAAGTACGGGCTATTGCACTTCATAACAAACTTGAAGCCATAGGGTGGCGGTTCTTAGACCCGAATCCATGCATTGAAAATGAGAAATGGTTTTGTAAATTTTATGCAAACATCGATGAAGTTTCTTTTTTGGACCTACTTAATGTGACTGTCAAGATTCAAGAAAAATGGTAAAAGCTGGGGTTAAACAAATCAATGATGTTTATTAGCTCAAGCATACTGACATAAGTAAATTCAAAGCAAAGGGGTGTAAATCGGGGAGTTGATTAGTAGAACGACTATGACCCAAAAAGAAAGTCTCATGGACCCAGTCTAAAAGTAATATTTCCATGAACAACTTCACTTTCCAGGCCTAGATATGGTTTCACATCATTTGTAGCCGAGTTTCTCCTTGCACCCATATGACAGCAGTCCCCGAATTGCATGCTAGGATGGTTGCATGTATTCTAGACGGCATCTCTCTAGACGTTGGTCAACTCGTGTTTAATGAGATAGATCATTTCAAGGACCAAGGCAGTACGCATTTATTTTTCCCCTCCTTAATTACAGAACTTTGCAAACGAGTGGGGGTGGAAGAGTATGCTAGTGATACATGGGTGCGCCCTAATTCCCCCATTTACACCTTAAGGATTAGAGGTAAGGGTGCACCCAACAAAAGCAAGAAAAGAAAGATCAACTTGGAAAATCCGACATGTAGTGATCCTGAGTCTCATAGTCCAACCACCACAGGACCTCTTGAGGAGATTGGAGTAAATATTCCAACCATCAAAGAGCTTGTGTCTAGTTTGCCCCAAGGACCGAGAGATCCTTCCACAGCTTATCATTCTTATGTGTCATGTACCGATTATAATAAGGACAAGGAGGACTAAAGAAATCAAGAAGCTACCGTTGATAAGCTTGAAAAGGTCTACTCCTCTTTTCGGAGTCATATCGTGACCTTCGGATCACGTATAAAAAAATGATTTCAAGGGATAAGAAGAGGTATGAATTCTTTATCAAGGTTTGGAAGGACATGAAGGGCCTATGGAAGGTTTTAAGGCCCCGAGATAGACTTTTTTCTTCTTGGGTAGACAGTGACGATGAAGCCTCAGCCGAGTGGTTCAATCTTGAGAAAGAGGGTAGTGATGTAGAGTATAACAGTGATAGCATCCCTTGATATGGTTTTAGGGAGCACCCTTATCTCTTTTACCCTTGATTATATTTTCATAACACTTAACTCACTCCCATAATTGAGGGGTGAGGCGGTTGTTGTCAAGTAACCCAATTTGAATTGGGGTCGAATCTCAAGGAGCAAATTATAGACTTCAAACCCTATGCGTGTTCAAATTACTACGAGGTTACCTAATGCTAACAAAAATGACATGCCAAATAAAATGGGGGGATTTTTTTGGAAACTTTTTGTACAATCTTTAGCAAATGATCAAACGATGACACTTTTATTTTAAACAACAATATTGGGGAAATCTTGGGATTATGTCTACCCAAAGGTAAAACTATGTGGGTTAATGATGGTTTAGCATGAAATTTAGTTGTTAACTAAAGGATTGGCTAGGTCAAAGGTCATTAGGTTAATCTTTCGATAAAACCACAACGATTTCACCCATTGGCTCTTTCGAGCAACTAACAAATATGAAATTCTTAATCACCCAAAACCTCATTCAAGCATACCTATTTCTAAGATGATGCTCTTGATATGATTTACACTCCTAATACACTTATTTATAAGATTTTAAAAGGGAGCAAACCATAGGCTTAATTGTCCACCATTGTCTTGTTCCCCTATAACACTTTCTCAAGGATATTATAGGTTACCTTATATTCACCTTCATCCTTCTTTAGATGATGATAAAGGGTTTCTAGAGTTCGGAGTTTTCACCCATCAAACCCATTTGGGGCTTTCACCCATCAAATTCCAACTCATAAGCTCAAGCAATGGTGAAATCCTTACTCAACAACTAACAATTATGTAAACACAATAATACCCATACACAAATTATACTCTAGTTAAACATAATCGCAACACTAAATTACTTAGCTACTCATGAAGAAAGTAAGGAGAGATATACCATAAGGATTATCCAAAGCATTCATTCTTAAAAAAAATGCTAAGAATTCAAGCCTCCAAAATTAGTTACACACTTGCCCAATTAGGTTTTCAAGCTTTCAATTCAAAAATATCTTATGATGTAAGCAATGCCCAAAGAAGAAAGGGTTTTTGTTTATATATGGTTAGGGATTATTATAAGTACTTTTAAAGATCTACCACTAGGCATTTACCTTTGAAACACGATCACGCGTGACTGTCTGTGACCGTATCTAGGAGACTGCATTTGTGTGTCACGAACGCATTGTATTGACCGTCTTGACTGCCCGTGATCGCAGATTGAGGACTGTGATCGTAGTAACTAAGGTTTATGTAGTCCAAGTCTTAAGTTGTACTCATCTTTGCTCCCATTTTATCATTTTTAGCCCCAATCCACATCTTTCAATCTCCTCAACTCTATGCCTGCAAAGAGTGGATATTAGTACATTTTATCACCAATATGTCTCATTCATTTATTTAAAACAAGGTTATGTGCACAAATGTTTAGTAAGAATGAGTGGAAAAAGCACCCTTCATCAACACTTCTAACTTAATACCTTGTTTTTACTCAAGCAACACTACCTCTTATTATGAAACAACTCATATGTATGCCCTCATTCTATCATGTAATGATCATGATTACTCAAACTTTATCACTACCACCAAAATCTTTCCACACATGGGCAAATAGGGTTTTAACGAATCCCCTCATCATAATATTAAATAGCGAATGTTGCAATAGACTTTGGGGAGCAGCCATGTAACGATCACTAACACTATAGAAATGAATCACATGTTGAATACAATCATTCAATACTTTTGATTATCTCATTATGCGGAAGATGATAAAATAACGCACCCCAACTAGTTCACATGGCTCCTCACAAGAAAAGAAAAATTCACACACCTAGTTACCAAGCATGCAACAGGGAATTCTAAGAGTAAACACTCACCCTCTCAAGAAATTCTCCATGTTAACAAGTACCATGCCATAGGCTTGCCCCTATATTTAATTACCACTACAATGACTACACTTGGTTGGGAATCACAAAGGGATTTTTGTGCTTGTAATATAGGTTTAGGGTTGGGGTAGGATATCATTTGGGATAATATGGCTACACCCCTCCTTGAACATTCACATCATACTTTTTCAATCCTCTTTTTTGGCTAAGGGCCACCCTTCTTTAATTTCTTTCTTTTCCTATGCCTACTAATAGATTCCTTTGTCCACCACTTTTCTTTCATCTCTTTTTCTTGCAACTTATGTCCACTTCATTCCTTTGATGGACTCGTTTATTTTCTATTTATTTTGATAACACTTAACTCTCTCCCATAATTGAGGGGTGAGGCAGTCGTTATCAAGTAACCCAATTTGAATTGGGTCGAATCTCAAGGAGCAAATTATAAAATTTAAACCCTATGGGTGCTCAAATTACTACAAGGTTACCTAGAATGCTAACAAAAACAACATGTAAAATAAATGGGGGGATTTGCTTGGAAACTTGTTGTACAATCTTTAGCAAATAATCAAGAGATGACACTTTCATTCTAAGCAACAATGTTGGGGGAAGTCTTAGGATTATGTCTACCTAAAGGTAAAAGTATATGGGTTGATAATGGTTTAGCATGAGATTTAGTTGTTAACTAAAGGATAGGCTAGGTCGAAGGTCATTGTGGTTAATTTTTTGATAAAACAACAACAATTTCACCCATTGGCTCTTTCGAGCACCTAATAAGTGTGATATTCGTAATCACCCAAAACCTCAACCAAGCTTCCTTATTTTAAGAATGATGCTCTTGACATAATTTATACTCCAAATACACTTATTTCTAAGATTGAAAAAGGGAGAAAACCATAGGCTTAATTGTCCACCATTGCCTTGTCCCCCTATAACCCTCTTTCAAAGATGTTATAGGTTACCTCATATTTACCTTCATCCATCTTTTGAGGATGATAAAGGGTTTCTAGAGTTGGGGTTTTCACCCATCAAACCCATTTGGAGATTTAGGGCTTTCACCCATCAAATTTTAACTCATAATCTCAAGCAACGGTGAAATCCTTACTCAACAACTAACAATCATGCAAACAAAACAATACCCACATACAAATTACACTCTAGTTTGACATAATACCAAGACTAAAGAAGTTAGAAAACAAGACTTTTACCAAGTAGTGCATCCATGGAGTTCATAATAAGAAAGGGTAAAATAATCTTCAATTCCACAATTCAATTTTGCTAACTTCCCTTCGGAACAATATTACAAAATAAAAATGAGAAATCAAATTTTCACTCTCCATTTCTTGGGTTCTCCCCCCACTCCTATAAAATGTTTTGAATTCCCCATATAAATCTTGCTTCAGCTGTCTAATTTACAATAATGCCCTTTACTCATATCCCTCACTAGGCCGTGGTAATGGAGCTTTGGTTGTGATCGACAACCACAGTCGCGGTTATGATCAAGCAATCGCATTGTGTTTGCCAAACTTGACTGACCACGATCGCGTTACCTGAGGCTAGGTAAATTTTCTGCTTAGCTGATAGCGATTATGGTGTTCAAACAGCACCTTAGTACCCAGTGCCCTTTCTGCTCTGAGTGTTCAGCTGCACTTTTTCTACTGCCTTTTGATCATTTTAAGCTTCAATCCATATTTTCCTATCTTTTCAACTTTGTACCTACAAAGAGTGTATATTAGTGTATTTACTCATAAATATGTCTCATTTATTCATTCAAAACAAGGTAATGTACATGACTGTTGAGTGAGATTAAGTGATAAAATCACCACTCATCAACACCCCAAACTTAAAACCTTTGCTTGTCCTCAAGCAATGATAACGCTCAACTTACACGTCGATTTAGTGCAAGGTGGTCATCGTCAATATATTTAGCCAACTTTGGAGTCGGGGTCGAATCCACAGGGAACAATATGAGTGGCGATTAAACTAATTTGAAACTCAAGCTACAAGTTAAATTCAAACAACTGATACGAAAAGACAAAATGGTTGGTAATCAAGATTTTATGGAATAACCGGAATTATGTTCACTAGGGTTTTCGGTACATGATAGATGCTACAAATAACTCAAGGTTCTCATGGTGGTTAGGATGACAAGCTATCTTTATCGATGGTATGCTCAAATGTCTCTCAACCTATTCAAGCGTCTAATTTCCCAATCCTCTCGGACTTAGGGAATTGCAACTGACTGCCCAGATTTTACCTCAAGTTAATAAACCTTGTTACAACGCTAATTATTAAACGAACCCTTTTCAAGTCCCTGTTGATAATTCACTTCTTACTATTTATGATTTCTTTCTCAAGCAAACCAAAGTAGGTACACCTATTGTTTGCAACCAACAGACATAAATTGTAATCTCAGAATTATCAAGAAATCCTAACACTTATTAAACCTTGATTATTTAACACCTTATCATGACCTAACTTTAGATTCCATAATCCTGGTTAAAAGAGTTTAGCTACTTATTACGCATGAAACAAGTATGCAATTTATATTCATAACTGAAAGGATTAACTTACAATGATGAATGAAATTGAAAGTGAACTTGTATTTGAATCACACGACAAAATACTCAAATATTTTTCTTGAGATGGGGATGAAAGAGTATCATCTGTTCTCCTCAATAATAGATGAATTATGCTCAAAACCTAAAAGTGCTATAAATACTTAATTCTAAATAAGGAAACAAAAATTAAGGTTTCAGTTTTCTCTTCGGAATAGACGACGATGAATCTTGATGGCGTGTTAGACGTCTAACGGTGTGTGCAAGATGTCGTCAAAGATTCCAGTGAATTGTTATCTTTTGATTATTCTGACGGAAAATCTGATAGCGTGTCAAATATGTGATGGCACATGAAAAATGTCATCACATCTTCACTGGAAATCAGTATGATCTGCTTCAGGTTGACGACAATTTTGACGCCTCATCACAGATTTGACAGTGCTTCCAAAATGTCGTCACATTTCATCTCAACTCCTCAGGTTCTGTCTAAGCTTGACGTCAACTTTGATAGCCTGTCCCATGTCTGGCGACGCTTCAAAAATGGCGTCAGCTACACTTTAACTTATTCACACTAGATTTCAGCTGATTTATTCCTCTTTCCTTTAATTCCACCCCTATCACTTACAACTGCATTAACACAACAAAAACAATCAAAAATAACAAAAGTTGCTTAAAACTTCACAATTATTTAGAGTTAAAAGCCTCAAATGTGTTAGCATCTGCTCACACATCAACACCCTCAACTTAAAACAATTGTTTGTCCTCAAGCAACCAAACATAACTTAGGAAGATACAAAGTACAATTAGCAGTCACTCATTCACATAAGCTCAAACACACTTTACCTTATCCAAGGTCAACTATTTCAAACTAAACTATGTATACTATTGAAGAAGAACAATGTGACACACAGGACTCAAGATATGACATAAATTCAGCAACACAATCATGCATGCACCAATATTGTACTACCCAAATAAGTTGGCTACTTGTAACATACCTAGTGTTCCCTCATAGAAAAGAAATCCGTTTCTCACTCATATTAGACATCAAATGTTTAACATAGGGATAATCCAAAGATCCTCACTCTCAGAATAAAGTTCCAATCACTGTATGTCATTTTCCATAGGCTTGCCCTTATTTTCATTGCCAAGGTCTTCAGACATGTCATCTAGGATCACTATAGGACTTTTTTTTGGCTTGTAATGTAGGCTACGGGCTGGTATGATATTCAAAGGTATTTAAAATGACTATGCCTCCTTGACACTACACTAACCTCTTGGGGTTTTATTTCTTAACCCTTTTCTCTTCCTCTTTTTTATTGATCACACATGCTCAAAATGGTGCGGTCTTTTCAATAATCAAATTATATTTTTCTCATCTTTTACACAACTTTTTCTTTTCTTATTCCTTTTGCACCGCGCCTGGCTTTTTATTTTTTTCTCTTGTTCTACCTCTCTTCATACTCATTTTGTATCACGCACCCCTATGATAGCCACCTTCAACTTAGGTTGTTTGCCTAAGTCAAGGTGCACAATGTCCAAGAAGGAATAGGGCCAAAACAGGCTCATTACAATATTAATGTGAAGGTGATAGGTGTCTCAAAAATAAATAGGCAATTAAAGCTCAAATTATCTTTTAAGCTTCTTGGCCTTTAAGACTGGGGTTATAGTATACCTTTTTGGAAAGATAAACTCCAAAATGTAAGAATTTTTCTCCTTATTTTCAAATTTCATCATTTGCTTGGGTGATTCAACTTTCATCAAATCCACCAAGAATAATGTTAAAAAGTGGTTCGAATAAGGATTAACTCTCAATTTTGGAGTAGCATCCCTATTAGTATTTTTACCCCGAAATAGACTAGAGTCTTCACAAGGATTGTGCTTGATTTCTTCTTTTGACTCTAGTACCATCTCCTCGTCTTTGGCATCTCCATTCATAAATGGTTCGGTTGGTTGGGAAATTTCTGAGGGTTGCTCAACATCAAGCTTATCATCAATATCAGATTCTTACTCCTCATCTTCACACTCGTCCATTATGTTAAATGATTCCACAAACAAGATATCATCTAAACATAATATGGAAAAGTGCTTTGAATTCTTGACCTCTACATCCATATCCTCTATCATTCTTCTTTCCTCATTATTTGACCTTATGTATTGATGTATATCATGTATGATATCATTCGTTGTGTCCACACACTCCAATATTAGTTGAAGCATAGATTTAATGCCACTCTTTCTTGTGCTTCGTTCTTCCAGTTCTTGACCATAAGACCTATCAAACTCATAAGAAGAACTAAAATTTGGGTTAGTGCAATAGGGGGAGGGGGAATTTTGGCAATCACTCCAATGTCCGTCTCGACCGCCACATAAAGAACAATCATACTCCCGATAGGATTGAGATGGTGCATACATCTCTCTCCGGAGAGCATATCTGCAATCTTGCCAAAAGTGAGGTCCATCAAAATATGTACATGGATCATCAAGATAAGATTTCCAACCAACAAGTTCATGTTCATTCCACGATGCCATAGTAATAAGTAAACTAAAATATAAATCTACCTAACACAAGAAATAAAAGAAAACTAAAAAAAAATATTTATAAGTTTGAATTCAAGCTAGTACTCTAAAATTCAAAACCAACTCAATAAGCCAAATTATTTCCCAGCAACGATGCCACTTTTGATAACGCTCAACTTACACGTCAATTTAGTGCAAGACAATTTTCGTCAATATATTTACCCAACTTTAGAGTTGGGGTCAAATCTATAGGGAACAATGTGAGTGGCGATTAAACTAATTTGAAACTCAAGCTACAAGTTAAATTCAAACAACTGACACAAAAAGACAAAATGAGGGTTTTTAATGGTTGAACAAGTGATTGTTGGTAATCAAGAGTTTATGGAATAACCAAAATTATGTTCACTAGGGTTTACGGTACATGACAGATCTACAAATAACTCAAGATTCTCACAGTGGTTAGGATGAAAAGCTATCTTTATCAATGGTATTCTCAAATATCTCTCGACCTATTCAAGCGTCTAATTTTCTAATCCTCTCAGACTTAGGGAATCGCAATTGAATGCCCCGATTTTACCTTAGGTTAATCAACCTTGTTACAATGTTGATTATTAAACGAAACCTTTCTGAGTCCCTATTGATAATTTACTTCCTACTATTTATGATTTCTTTCTCAAGAAAATCAAAGTAGGTACACCTATTGTTTGAAACTAACAGACATAAATTATAATCTCAGAATTATCAAGAAATCCTAACACTTATTAAACCTTTATTATTTAAAACCTTATCATGACCTAACCCTAGATTCCATAATCCAGGTTAAAAGAGTTTAACTACTCATGACACATGAAATGAGCATGCAATTTGAATTCATAACTGAAAGGATTAACTTACAATGATGAATGAAATTGAAAGTGAACTTGTATTTGAATCACACGGAAAAACACTCAAATATTTTTCTTGAGATAGAGAGGAAAGAATATTGTATGTTCTTCTCAATAATAGATGAATTATGCTCAAAACCCTAAAAGTGCTATAAATACTTAATTCTAAATAAGGAAACAAAAATTAAGGTTTCAGTTTTCTCTTCAGAATAGACGACGATGAATCTTAATGGTGTATTAGACGTCTAACGGCGTGTGCAAGATGTCGTCAAAGATTCCAGTGAATTGTTATCTTCTGATTCTTCTGATGGAAAATCTGATGGCATGTCAAATATGTGATGGCGCATAAAAAATGCCATCACATCTTCACTGGAAATCAGAATGATCTGCTTCAAGTTGACAGTAATTTTGACGCCTCATCACAGATTTGATAGCACTTCCGAAACGTCATCATATTTTATCTCAACTCCTCAAGTTCAGTCTAAGCTTGGCGGCAACTTTGACAGCCTGTCCCATGTCTGACGATGCTTCAGAAATGGCGTCAGCTCTACTTTAGCTTATTCGCTTTAGATTTCAGCTTATTTATTTCTCTTTCCTTTAATTTCCACCCCTATCACTTACACCTGCATTAACACAACTAAAACAATAAAAAATAACAAAAAGTTACTCAAGACTTCATAATTATTTAGAGTTAAAAGCCTTAAATTTGTTAGCATCTGCTCACACATCAAGCAACACTACTTCTTACCTTGAGACACAATCATTTATGCCCAAACTTTATGCCTCAAAGTCCATAACGACTTTAACTTTAGTCGCAACCATAAGTAGCTTATTCCATATGTGCTAGGCTACTTTTACTACACCCCTTATTATGAAACACAATACTCAAGAATGCATAAGACTTTAAAGAGCAATAAAGCAACAACAACTAATACTCCAGAGATGGCTCCATTTTGACCACATTTAAGTTATACTCCATTTGTCTCATTGCTCGATAGGTGATAAAAATTACCCACCTCAACTTATTCGCAAGCCATCTTTAGAAGAAAGAAAATTTTCACACACCAAACTACCAATTATGTAACAAGGAATTTTTAAGTACACAAACTCTCTCTCAAAATAAAAAGAAATCTTAATGCAACAAGTGTCATACCATAGGCTTTCCCCTTTATTCGATTGCCACAATAAAGAAAGTAAATGGTCGGAGATCTCAAAGGACTTTCTAAGCTTGTAACGTAGGTTCGGGCTAGGGTAGGATACCATTTAGCAACAACATGGCTACACCTTTTCTTGAACATCTACATCACCCTTTACAATTCTTCCTTTTTCGACTAAAGGTCACTCTTCTTTATTTTCTTTCTTTTCTTATGCTTAAAATTCGCTTCCTTAGGTATATTGGCCATTTTACTAGCACTTCATGGCTCCAAACTTCCTTCCATAACTTTCACCACCCCCAACTTAAGCTTTAAGCTTCAAGTTGCATTTTCAAGTTCAAGAAGGGTTTGGTTCAAAAGAGGGATAAAAGAATAGAACAAGACTTGTAATGAGTTTGTCAAAGAAAGATCTAAAGGCTCAAAGTGGGTACTAGGGATTATAATTATGCACGGGTAGGATATTTTAGGCTAGAGTGGGTTCCAAAATCACAAAGATGGCCTAAGATCATTTCTCCAACCATATACAATCAAAATTAGTTTTGAAAGACTAACAGAGCAAGTTCTAGGTAACATAAATATACAAGAGATAAATACCACTAGCTCACCACGCATGGCATGCAGTATTCACCAAGGGGGCTAAGATGTCCCTCCCGAGAGACAAAAATGGAGCATCTATTTCCACTCATAAGTCAAAAATTTGTGGAGCCACAAAGAGAGAAAAAGATTTGTTCAACATTTCTCATGTCCATCCCCTTGATTTTGCAAAAATTTTAGATGGAGGGGGTTTTTTGTTTTGCAATAGCACTATGCACAGTTTGCTAAAATATAGCTACAACCAAAACCTTAGTCTGACATCTTCACTCAAACCTGGATAAC
The DNA here is from genome assembly GCF_002878395.1 of Capsicum annuum. NCBI lineage: Eukaryota > Viridiplantae > Streptophyta > Magnoliopsida > Solanales > Solanaceae > Capsicum > Capsicum annuum. The sequence goes on along the minus strand of NC_061111.1, from coordinate 159,363,006 downwards.
TACCCATATGGCTACTCAGCCTTCACCAATGGTGTACAAAGTAACCCCAACTCTTACAAAATAAAATGTCATAGGTACTCAGACTTCCCTTGCATTCTTGAGTCGTTACTCAATCTATCATAGGGCAAGGTTCATTTATACCTAGGAGATCCCACTTAGCCTCACTATACCCCTAACTCAAAGGATTGAAGTGCCCTCACTGAAGTAAATTTAAAATTTAAAAAGAAAAAGGAATGAGAAAGGCTCCCATAGACAGTAGGCATTGTAGGAGTCTAATGTCGCAATAGTAGTTTGATGACCGCGATCATGGTAACTGAGACTGAAATCCCCTTTTTTTGCTTTATTTTTTATTTCCTACACAGCTATCAGTTCTCTAGCTCTATTTTTCCCCTATTTTTCTAAATACACTATTTATGTTAAAAGACCTACCAAGCATCAAGACAAATAAAAAAATAAGTTAAGGATGGGTTGCCTCCCATCAAGCACCTAATTTAACATTGCGGTACGACTTTATCCTTTCACCATATAGCATCTTTAAAGTTAATGCACTCCACCTTGGCCACCACAAAGTTTTTCTCACTGTAGTGCTTCACCGTTTGACCATTGACTACGAATTTCTTCCTTTCATTATCTTCTAACTTGACTTCACCACTTGAGTAGACTTTAGAGATCACAAATGGTCCCAACCATTTTGAGTGGAGCTTTCCCGTGAAGAGTTTCAAGTGGGAGTTGTAGAGGAGTACATGCTCTCCCTCATAGAATTATCATCATAATATTCTAGCATCATGCCATTTCTTTATTTTCTCCTTATACAATGCTACACTCTCATAAACCTTTAGTTAGAACTCTTCCATCTCATGGAGTTGTGTCACTCGTGCCTTGGATGTTTCTCCCCAGTTCATGTTTAATCTCTTCAAAGCCCACAAAGCCTTCTGCTCAATCTCAATGGGTAAATAGGATGCCTTACCAAATACCAGTTGATAGGGAGACATACCTATTGGGGCTTTGTAGGCCGTTCTATAGGCCTAAAGCACTTCTTTAAGTTGCCTTGCCTAATTTGTGCGACCTACATTTACCGTCTTTTCGAGTATGGCTTTGATTTTGCGACTCGACACCTTCACTTGACCACTCATTTGAGGGTTGTATGGGGTGGAGACTTTGTGCTTAACTCTATACTTGTCAAGAAGAGCACCAAACATACAATTGCAAAAATACGAACTGCAATAAGTAATGATGGCCCAAGGGGTGCCGAACCTTGTGAAAATATACTTTTTTAGGAAGGAGGTGACATATTTTCTCTCATTATGTAAGACCCCGCAAAATTTCTAAGCTTAATTCATCATTTTAGGCTTGTCAAGGGGTCTCAGACTTAGAATATTCTAGTTAAGATCCCAGACTTAGTTTATTTTTGGCCTTCGAAGGTTGGCAATCTTATTTTTTCACCTTAATGTCCCGTAATAGTCCATATTTTTGTTGATTCATGATCAGGGAGGTTAATAGATGTTCCTGGACAGGTTTCAGATTTTTTTAGAACTAGTTTAGACCACGTTTGGCATCCAAAAATAGTGGACTAACACGATCTTGGCGTGCCGCATGGCCGATCGCATTAGTTAAAATTGTTTCTAGGACTACTAGTAAAAACAACTAAGGCTTGGCGCTATCAAGGCGCAATGTATCTGGTATCACATCAATGCCATCGATGTGCTGCGTCATCAATTACGTCGATGCCCCAGTTTTCAGTCATTAAATATCTGCGTCTTTAAGGGCAAAAGGGTTAATCCCCCCCTCCCATATAATCTTATAACACGAGATTCAGCTAGGTATTCACCAAAATATAGTTGTTTCTCTCAAATTTCCTCAAGAACAAGTCTAGGGTTTTCAATTGAAGGTTCTAATCCAGGAGATTCTACCATTATTCTTCAAGAAAGTTCCATCTAAGGTATGTAAAGTGTTGATTCATGGGTTCTTTTTACCCATGAAGCTCAAGAAACCCTTTTAAAAATATAAATTTTGAATTCCATTTTATGAATTGAATCATATCCATGTTTATGTTGTTGTATGATTACCAAGTTGAAATCTTTAATACATATAATGAAATTATGTTAGCATGTGGTTGGAATTCTTGTACTTAAAGTGAAAAATGTTTCCATAATGTATAATTTTAATGTTCATGCATAAGCCTCAAGTTATGCATGCAAGGTGTTTGCTAAAATGCCTAAGAGAATAAGAATTATACTTTATGACTCAATTGTGACCAAATTAATGAATCTATGCTTCACCCTTATGTTTACCATGACCTCCATGTTATTTTTATGCATTATAATGGTTTGGTGGAATGCTCATGAGATTAGACTTATGAAATTATGACATGTTTATATGTATTCCTATTCATGTGTAAGCTTATGACATACAAATACTTCATGAAAATCTCCGATGTTTGTACTATGAATTGTTGACTATGATCATGTGCTCAAGAAGTGTCATGTCTTATCAGTTTCACACTATCGAGTCCTGGGGGTATTCAATACCTGACAATTTAGCTGTGTGCCTAGAGCCAGTGTCAGTTTAAAGATAATCTCATTCACGCCATAATCAGTACTGTTCTCAATCAGTTTCATAACTCAATAGAATTCAGTCAGTTATATGACTCAGGAAAACTCAGTAATCTTATGAACTCAGTCAGTTAACAAAATTCAGTAATATTCTGTCAGTCCATGAAATTCAGTGAACTCAGTCCAGTTTATCTCAGTATAATCAGTTCAGTGTCTATTCAGTAAGGAGTAGGATTCAACACTGAGCGAACCCAAGGATGAGACAGACAGTTGAGGGTTGATGAGGTGGATTAACACTGCCAGTTGAGGGTCCCACCATTCTCTTTTAGGGACACTACCAGATGAGGGTCACTCACAGCTTGTCCTTACAAGTGGTACGGTATTGACAGTTTTTCAATTGGGGTTACAGATTGGACCCCAACTCTATATAAAAAAGGGGCATGTTAGTTAGATGACTACTTCCTATAGTCTCAGTATTAGTTTCAGTAAAAGAACTAAAATAGTTCTTCAGATTCAAGACTATTAGATACAGTCACTGAGTTCAGTACGAACTCAGCTAGTTCCATCAAAATTGTAACTGTCAAACACAATCACTCAGTTAACAGTATATCAGTTATACAAAAATCATGTTATTAGTATTCAAACTCAGTAGTCAGAATTATCATGATCTCATTTACAATTACGTATTTATGCATGTACTCTCACGTTTATGTTATTCAGTCAGTTAGTATTGTTCATGCATATGAACCACATGCATTCAGCCTACCTCACTTTGCATACTAGTACATTCAGATGTACTGACGTATACTTTTCTTCTGCGCTATGGTGTTTAATACCATAGGTTCGGATGCTCAAGTTCTCGATCACACTTAGCTTCAAATTCAGCCAGCAACAGTAGATTTGCAGTGAGTCCTCATTATTCGAGGATAGCATGAATATTTTATTACTTTATAATTTCAGTTTTAGTAGACGAAGTTAGTTGGGTACATGTCCCATCAACTCCATATTTTTCAGACAGTTTAGTGGCTTTGAGACTAGCATGTTCATACAGTTTATTTCAGTTTTGGTATTGGTATACCGTATTTCCTTACAGTCCAAGAGACGAACTCCAAGATTAGCCAAGCGGTGAATATCCTTCACCAATTCCCGCTTGCCTTCCTCCACGTGAGCCAAACTCCCCATAGATAACCTGTTAAGAAAATCAGCAACCACATTAGCCTTACCTGGGTGGTAGTGAAGATTCATATCATAATCCTTGAGAAGCTCAAGCCACCACCTCTACCTGAGATTAAGTTCTTTCTGAGTAAACATATATTGGAGGCTCTTGTGATCAGAAAAGATATCCACATGAGCACCATACAAATAATACCGCCATATTTTCAAGGCAAACACAACTGCCAAGAACTCGAAATCATGAGTAGGATAATTCCTATCATGTACCTTCAACTGCCTGGAAGCATAGGCAATAATCTTCCCATGCTGAATCAAAACACAACCAATCCCTACTAGGGATGAATTAGAATAAACTACAAACTCATCATTGCCTTCTGGCAAAGTCAGGATTGGAGCTGAAGTCAACTTATCCTTCAACTTCTCAAAACTCCCTTCGCAAGCATCTAACCAAGAAAACTTAACCTGCTTTTGAGTTAACTTAGTCAAAGGAGCAGCTATCAAAGAAAAACTTTCCCCAAACTGCCTATAATACCCGGCTAAACCCAAGAAACTTTGAATATCAAATGGAGTCATGGGCCTAGGCCACCTCTTCAACACAGCAACCTTATGTGGATCCACCATGATCCCTTTACAAGAAATAATATGGCCCAAGAAAGTCACAACATTCAACCAAAACTCACACTTAGAGAACTTGGCATACAACTGTTGTTCCTTTAAGGTCTACAACACCATATGGAGGTGATTAGCATAATCCACCTCACTCTTTGAATAAACTAGAATGTCATGAATAAACATAATGATGAAGAGATCTAAATACTGTCTGAACACCTTATTCATAAAGTCCATAAATAATGCCAAAGCATTAGTCAACCCAAATGATATCACCAAGAACTCAAAATGCCCATACCGAGTACAAAAAGCTGTCATAGGGACATCCACCTCCCTAATCTTAAGTTAATGGAACCCAAACCGAAGATCTATCTTAGAGAAGAACTTGGCACCCTATAACTAGTCAAACAAATCGTTTATTCGAGGAAGAAGATACTTGTTCTTAATTGTCACCTTGTTCAAATGCTTGCAGTTAATGCACATTTGAAGGGAACCATCCTTCTTGCACACAAACAACACCGGTGCACCCCATGGAGAAACACTAGAATGAATAAACCCCTTATCCAGAAGATCCTTAAGTTCCCACAACACAATCGGAGCCATTCTATATGAAGAAATAGAAGTTGGATGAGTGTTCAGAAGCAAATCAATACCAAACTCTATTTCCCTATCCATAGAAGCACTAGAAAGATCATCCAGAACGACCTCTGGAAACTCATTAACTACAAGGATTAAAGACAAAGAAGGACCTTCCAAGTTAGAATCCTTAACCCGAGCCAAGTGATAAAGACAACCCTTAAAGATTAACCTTCAAGCTCTAAGATAAGAAATAAACCTCCCCCTAGGAGCTCAGGAACTACCTTCCCATTCTATAATTGGCCACCAGAAAATTTAAAGATAACCCTACGAGTCCAAAATGCCTAACAAGAATGCAACGTCCATACCTAGAATTACATTAAAATTTACCATATCCAACTCAAACAGATCTACCAAGTTCTTCTTGGTACCAATAGATACCACACACACCCTATAGACTTTCTTAGCAATAACTGAGTCTCCTACCAGGGTCGAAACAGAAAAAGGATTTGAGATAACTTTTGAATTAAAACCAAAAGATACTGTCATATATGGAGTCACATAAGAATGAATTAACCCTGGATCAAGCAAAAATTATACGTCACGAGAGAAAAGCTATAACATACTAGTAACGACATCAGGTGATGTCTTGAATTCTTATCTGGGCGCAAAGCATACAATCTATTTTAGCCAATACTAGAACCAGGGGCAGTAACAGAAGCTGATGCCATCCTACCAGGTGTAGGAATAGAAAATGAATCCACAACAATCTTATTCACCCCCGTAGCAACCTTATAAACCAGACAATCCCTGAGCGATGACCTATCTTGCCATACTTGAAGCATTTGTCCTTTTCTTCCTCTCAATATCCCTGGTGAGGATGACCACAAAATCGACAAGGAGGACATAAAGAAACTGACTAACCTCCGCTCACATTATATTAGAAAACTGTGCCTAAGAATTGTCACCACCTTGATGATGCTTATCACCCGACTGATAAGGACCACTAGCAGAAAAAGAGCCAAAACTCCCCTATTTCTTTTCCTGCCACTTGCCACCATTCTGACCTCCTAGAGACTGAACACCTCCCTAATCAGAAAATTAGCTCCTCTTTCCCTTCCTATCTCCAAACTTTGCCTACTTCCTTTTCTCATTTTCAACCTACTGCATATGAATAGTCAACTTCGAGATGTCCATGTCTTTAATCAGCTAGGCAGTATTACTCTCAAGAATTAAATCTGTATTCAACCCAGAAGCTAATTTTCTCATTCTTGACCTTATATCAGCAACCAATTTAGGAGCATACCTTGATAGATAATGAAACTTCAAAGCATATTCCTTTACAGACATCCTCCTCTGCCTGAGGTTTACAAACTCTTTCATCTTTGCTTCCCTCAACATTTAATGAAAGAACTGATCTAAGAAGGCATTAGAAAAGGACTCCCACAACCCTTCCTCTTCCATATCACCTTTATCCTTGTCCCACTCTTCATACCACTGATAAGCAACATCCTTGAGCTGATAAGTTGTAAGGTTAACCCTCTTTATATTAGTAGTCTACATCACCTAAAATATCTTTTCCATCTTATCCAAAAAGCCATGTGGATCCTCCTCAGCCTTCACCCCAGTAAAACTTGGAGAACCCATCTTCATAAATTAAACAACCCTTAGCCTCAGCAGACAAAGCACCAGTCGCACCCTGCTCAGCCTGAGCATTAACCAATTGGGCAATAACATGGATAGAGTGATGAAATTCTATGTTCGTCACGTTGCCCTGAGGGACCTGAGGAGAACTAGCTGAAATAGGAAGAACTCTAGCTCCATCAGGAATAGGACCATGAGATCAAAGATGTACACCAAATGTAGGACGTACCCCTTCACCATTATCTCCAGATGGGACGAAAGAATTTTCTTTTGTTCCAGATCAAAGAGGCATAATCTGAAAGACAAACAAACAAGGATTAGAGGAGAATCCAGGATTAAGAACTCAAGCTTAAACATAGAATACCAAGAAAGTAAAACATTCCTAAATATCTAACAGCCTCTCTCTTGTGAGTGTGGCATGCTTCAAACCCCTACAAGAGACTCTACTAGACACATCTTTATGGATTTCCTAGTTAACCATGAACCTAGGCTCTGATACCAACTTGACATGACCCACCCCGGGCCTTGTCATAATGGGCATCCTAAGTCCAACAAAGATCGGGGACCATCCCATGTTACCCAACTTAACCACCTATATCCAGACTTAGGTGGACTAAATTTCAAACATATAACAAGATAGAGTTAATATTCTCATTAAGACTCTAGGATAGGGTCATGACTGTGACCCACCTAACTGAGTCCAACCGTACCACACCAACAGCCCAACCATACCAAACTAAACCATAAACCAAAGGGAATACCAAAACATAATATGAATATCAATCCCAAAATATAATAGGATAGAACAACAAATAAAATCGTCCAATGATGTCAGTCCACTAGCTTATTCCAATGCAAAGGCCGACACCAATACTAATCCCACCCATACCAACCCCCAGAAGTACCACAAAACTTGTATCTAAAAGAGTAAACAAATCTGGTTGGGACATGCCCCCCACTATGGACAAAATAAATATCCAAAATAAAATAAAAGTATCTAAGTAAATCCATAACATGAAATGATGCCTTCCAAAATGATGGAAGCTTACCACTTTAAATAAAATGGTAATACCAAATCCTCATGCTAAATAAGAGAAGTAGAATGGTCATTTCCTGTATAGTGTGGGTATACAGCCGCTAGTAGATGGGGTTAGCGAATGACAGCTATCATGAATCTCTAGATAAGGATAAAATAATGCCAGTTATAAAACCAAGTGAAACCATACATAATGCATACAACCATACATATATAAGTGACAAAAAAAGAATTGAATTTAGTATGCGTTCAAAACCTTTACCTGGGTTGTGTAGATTTACCGTCCTAACCACCCACGGGCCATATGGGTTCAGCTCCTCCTGCTGAAAGGTCCTCAGTGCATGTAGCCACACGATCAGGGAATATCCCATGGGATGACTAGTACATCCCCCCCAATGTAAAATGTGACACGCACACATGGTCATCAAGACCCCTCATATTGGCAAATATGAGTTTTTGGTTTTGGTCCCCCTGAGACTACCACCTTTCATGGTTTAGCTACACAACCTGTCATTAATACCTAATTAAAACCATTTCCAAACAATCCATTTACCATTTATTAACCAAGGCCAATATTGGTGGTATCATCATACAACCTCTTACTTGGAAGAAATATCCATAGCCAAACTATTTAGGTTAAGGGGACCTTAGGTGCCCTTTCAATTACAATATTAAATCCACTTGGAAGACTTCCATGTTCTCCACAAGCGTAACTATTTAGAGTTTAGCCTTTCCAAACTATTTAAACCACGCATAAATCCATTTATCCAGTTTAAAACATGCAAGTATTCCATTAAAAGAAGTCAATGCAATGAACATATCTTTATAAGCATTTTACCAAACACCATAGGGGCATAATATAACCAAACCAAATCCAAAGACCATTAAACCATTACCATGCAATCCAATCCCAAAAACATCATTGATGCATATAAAAGCATAAGTAAAACCATAGAAAACCATAACCAAGCATTTAATATCAAAAACCCCTCAATAATAGTTGAAAACCATAATTATGAAATAGTAAAACCATGAAATCGATCATATAAACCATGCCTTTAGTTGAAATTACAATGAGGGAAAAGAATCATGCCTTATACCAAAGAATTGATGGAAGGAAATCACCAAGATGAGCCCTAAAGCAATCCGTAAGATGAAACACTAGCCTTCTTGCCCCAAAAGCTCTTGAGAGAATTATGAAATTTTTGGAATAGTTTCTAAGTGTTAATGAATAGAATAATAAGGTAAATAACCTCCTAAGTGTATTAGAAGTCGTGATTCCTAGTTGGGGTAAGCAGGGAAATATCCAAAATACCCTCACTTAAATCCCTTAAAAACCCATCACAAGGATACGACTGACCCATACGAGTCGTATCCTCCCATATGATTGGTATCCACCGCTCGTATCCAGGACGCAACCCTTGGATCAAAAACTATCTAGTTACAGCTCTTCCAACCAAGTCATAACCACAGCATACAATCCGTACCCATAACTCATATCCTTGGTAAAATAAAATACTAGGAGGATCAAACACTGCCCACCATATGAGTCCTTGATATGACTCGTACCAATCCCTATGAATCATACCCCTAAATTGTACCCATTCTAGTTACCAAAACCATCCCACAAACTAACACTGGTCAGCATAAGACCAGACCATATCATTCGTAGCCCAATATACGGCTCATTCCCATGAGTCGTATTGCGTCTGGAGAATAGATTTTCAGGAAATTTTCTAAGGATCAAAACCTAGGATGTTTCACTTGCCCATGTTGGGGAGAGCCATCATACACCTTGCATGAATATAAGATGAAACTTAACTTATGAATCCATTCAGATCTTGAAGGCTAAAAGATGAGTCACTCCTAACTGCAAGACAATCCTATCCTATGGTGGTGATGAAGTTTTGAGGCATGTGTTGTCTAAATTCATACTCATTACGATGTTAAATAGCCGTCCCAAAATAAACTAGTTTCTCATAATATAGTATTTTTTAAAAAAATACTAAAAATCATGCCTGACTCTATAATATTATATCATAAACATATCTATCTCTATGTTCCCTTTGCTCTAAATCTTTATATATTTGCTAAGGTCTAACTTTCAAGATATGATAACTCTTTCTTTTTTCAAAACATACTATTATACATAAGGATATTCATAATCTTTTTTTCATGAACTTGTTAATTTGAGATATAATTTCAAATAAACAATGGGTCAATCTCATAAAAACATGAAATAGGCTTTCAATAATATAAATAAGATTCATAAGCTTTATATGAAGAAAAACAATAGTCATGCCATAAAATTCAAATCTAAGAAAAGACTTTAACTCATGGAATTAACAATAATACTCGAGGGATATTCAAGAGGTTGTAACAAAGACCAAGAACAATGCTTTAGAAATATTCAACTTTGAAACCCTAACTTTAAATCATGGACTTGATATGAAACTAAAACTCAATTGGATGGAAGAATGGAGTTCCTCCATGAAAGATGTTGCTCTTACGTACCTTGATATTGGAATTTGAGGAAGAACCTTGAAGATAAGCCCTAGCTTTTGACACTTTTCCTGAATCTTGAGGGTTCTAAGTTTGATAGAAAAGAGAGGAATTTAATTGCTAATGTGAGGGTTTCTGATGAGTAAAGGTGTTATAAGCTAAGGAGGGACAGTTTCTAAATAGGAAAAGATCATAACCGTTATGACCCAAATGGTCATGATTGGACCCGACCTAGCCTATGAAAGGAGAACCATACTGCACTCACCCTTACTCACATAAGTATTACTCTCACATTCTTACTATATAAATCTCCATGTAGCAAATAAGTCCTTAAAAGGGTTTCATTAAAATAAAAATCATTGACAAACGACATCAACATCCATAAAGCGAATAGAGTGTGAACATCTTGAGTTATTACAATCTTCGGTACTTGAAGTCACTGTACAAGAACATCTACGAATCCACTAAGTCTAGAACAATCAAAATATTTAAAAACATAAATAACAGGAAATTTCATAGTCCTGAAACAAAGGACTTCAACACCGATAGAAAGATCCAAAGATTGTTCGGTCATGGTGCTCACCTTTAAAATTAAGTATGAATCACTATCTAGAGACGAGGTCGTGTCTCAGCCACTAGAAGATGTTCTACACTCTACAAAAGAAAAGTACAGTAGCATCAATGCATCAAAAAGTACTGATAAGCATATAACGCCCCTAAAAATGGGTTCCAGAGCGTCACACGGTGCTTGAGGCAATGAGTAACCCTAAGCTAACCCTTTGAGCCATTTTTATTCAGTTCAACACAAATCAATGGTGTTTCCATAAATAATCCTCAAATATCAACAGAGTAATCATCATCCAAGAATAAAAGAATTTCATAAAGATAACAAAATACAACTTATTAGTCAATTTCCAACATCTATACTAGTTTGACAAGCCTCTAAGAAAATCAATAAAATCAGCGAGCCATTGAGACATGCCCCAACTGACTCATACTCAGTTATCAAATGTAAACAATTCTGTGAAACCAACATCATACATCACATCCTTGGAACATGAGGACTCACCACAATAGAGGATGTAGAACAGCGTGCCCAAAGAATCACTGTTGAACTTGGAACTGAGCACCTGAACCTACATTCTAAGAAAATACAGCCCACATTTGAAAATGTGGGTTAGTATCATGGAAAGGAACCGAGTATATGGGGGTGTATGCAATTGTATAAACATCATCATCATAAATATTTATAAGAAATATGCAGGATGTATAAAAGACTCACATAGCCCGAAGAAAATCATCATAATCATGAGAGGATGAAATAAGTACAATAACACATGTGAGTCATCATATAATTTGTCAATCACTTTCAGTTCATCAAGAATATCAATTCTTATAATGTAAATATCATTTAAATCTTTCGACAGAATAACTTTCACAATTCCACTTTCAAATCACTTCACCATTCACCATAGACACAAGGAAACATACACACACACTAGGAGATCCTATAACCGACGTAAACCATGTGAGTTACATAGAGTCCAACGTACAACACATGTTGGGGAGAGTCGTCCTATCCTTGCCATCGGAGTAGGACTATCGATATTAAATCCACAAAAACTAGTGATCACTATATCAGCCTCAGGCTCAGTTCTACAGGGGCACGTAGTTTTAGGGAAGTAAGGTCATTTTATACCTCCCACTCGGTACTAAAGATTTCTCCCGGACTTAGCTCAGATCATTTCAAAAACAATCCACAACAAAACAATTTCAGTAATATATAAATATACATCGGCAGCCATCATGCTTCCGATCTATCAAAATCAACCATGTTGTGGATTTCTTTCACACTCGAGTTCAAAACAACTCCATTAAGACCAAAAGGTCAAATAATTCAAAATATCTCAAATATTCAACATCAACGTGCTTATAACACACACTTTCTAAAAAAAACCACAATTTCCAATGGGGATTCACGACCCAAATATCAAAATCATGATAAATATCATTCAAGATTCATGCTTTATATCTCCACACATGTAAATTCATCTTTCAAAATCATAAACGTCAAGATTTCATAATAATCATCATAAGATATGGGTTCATGCTTCAAATTTGTAAAAATCAAATAAAAATCATGCCTTTGTAAAGAAAATTACTTTTGGGCACAAGAACAAAAGAGAGTTCTTATTAAAAAATCCCACATACCTTGAAATATGAACTTTAGATTGATACTCATTTTTGAGATGTTAATCATGCCTTTGAATGATGGTTCTTGGAGTTCTTGAACTTGGAATCTTGAATAAATTTGCAGAATTAATGGTGAACTTTGGAGGTTCTTGAAGTTGGATGTAAGAGCTTAGGGTTTTCTTTTTGAGGGAATTTGATGAAATATAACATATAATGCTTCTAATAGGCTTTCATATAGGGTTTGGACTGATTTTGGGTGAGGAGTAATGACCAAAATGCTCCTAAAAAATCAAATAATTCTCGAACTGTCCTTTGGTGGACTGTTTTGATAGTCTGAAGTAGATCAACCATAACGTTTTACTCCGATATCAAAATTGGATTAAACCAATTTCATTAGAAAGAGGACTCTCATATCTTTTTGTTGATATATAGTATCTCACCCAGATCATTGTGTACAAGGAGTTATGATCGTTTGAAGTTGGAGCAAAAATACTCCATGCCTCAGTACTTTTTCCTGCATATTTTACTATTTACTACTATTCATGGTTCGATCGAAATGTTCATAACTCGTCGCTCGGGTGTCCGTTTTGGATGATCGATATATCGTTGGAAAGCTTATTTGATACTCTACACAATGGTGGGTCATAATCTAAGACATTCCGCACGAAAAATTTATAATTCATTCTATAAGATAGAACCCAACATGTTTACGCACAAAATTTCAACGAAAAATTTCCCGGGGTATTACATCATCCCTCCCCCCCCTTGGAAACATTCATCCTTGAATGATGCTAGATATGCCAAGATTAGATAGGGAATAGAGCATACAGATGACACCATTCGTTAGACTCATCACCACATCGTTTATCACTCCGAATGCAACATAGAATGCATAAATTCAAGAAACTACAACTGAACACATAATAAATGACAGCTGAACTGCTGCAACTTTTATCAAAAGTGCATGATTTAGGAAAGAATGGTACCTTCGGCTTGATCGGAGTTCACAAAAAATAGGTGTGGGTACTTGGATCGCATATCCGCCTCAGCTTCCCAAGTTTCACCCTCAACAGATTGGTTTTACCACAATACCTTGACCAAGGGAACTTTTTAGTTCCTTAGTCTTTGGACACTAAAATCAAGAATCTCAATAGGAATCTCATCAAAAGAAAGATTTTCTTGAATGCCAGCACTCACAGAGGAATCCACTACCACAACATCGCTAATATTCTTTCTAAGCATGGAGACATGGAATATTAGATAAATAGAGGACTACTCGGAAGGAAACTCGACCTCATAAGCTACCTTACCAACACGGCTAAGAATTTTGTAAGGACCAACATAATGGAGACTAAGCTTCCCGTTCTTTCCAAATCTCTTCACCCCCCTTATGGGTGAAATTTTCAGATACACTAGGTCACCAACTTCAAACTCAAGGTCTCTCCTTCTAACATCCGCATATGACTTCTGACGACTCTGCGCTGTTTTCAACCTTTCCCTAATCAACTTAACTTTTTCCATAGCCTCAAATACCGAATCAGGACCACTCACAGCCGCTTCACCCACCTCGAACCAACTTATAGGTGATCTACACTTCCTCCCATATAAGGCTTCAAACGGAGCCATGCCAATACTAGAGTGGAAACTATTATTGTAAGCAAACTCTATCAACGATAAGTGATCATCCCAACTTCCCATAAAGTCAAGTGCACAAGCTCTCAACATATCCTCTAAGGTCTGGATGGTCCGCTCAGCCTAACCATCAGTCTGCAGATAAAAAGCAGAACTCAAAAGCACTTGGGTACCAAGACCCTTCTAAAAAGCTTTCCAAAATTGCAAAGTGAACAGAGTACCCCTATCTGAAATGATAGACAAGGGAACTCCATGCAGTCTGACTAGTTCTCGAATATACAATCTAGTATAATCCTCACCAGTATATGAAGTATGAATTGGCAAGAAATAAGCAGACTTAGTCAACCTATCAACCACAACCCAAATGGAATCATGATGGCATCAAGAAGGAGGTAAACTAATCACGAAGTCCATATTTATCTCTTCCCACTTTCAGGTGGTAATACTAAACTCTTGCATCATACCACCAGGTCTTTGGTGTTCAACCTTAACCTGTTGGCATGCTGCACACTTAGCTACAAACGCTGCTATAGCTTTCTTCATGCCACTCCACCAATAGATTTCCCATAAGTCTCGGTACATCTTGGTGGAACTAGGATGAATAGAATATCGCGCCTCATGCGCTTCAGCCATAATCCTCTGTCTCAGATCATCAACATTCGGGACACATAATCTACCCTGCAATCTTAACATACCATCTCCTCCTTGGGAGAAAACCTCTACTTTTTGTTCCTTGACTGACTCCTTCAGTCTGACCAAACTAGCATCTAAGTATAGCTTTTCCTTCACTTCCGAAACCAAGGAGGATTTGGAACCACTCTGAACCCCTATACTACCTTTAACAGAGTCAAACAACCTAACCTCCAATCTAGCGAAACAATGTACATCACGAGCCAACTCTTTCTTACCTTCTACCACATGTGAAACACTACCCATGGACACTCTACTTAGGGCATCCGCCACAACATTGGCCTTGCCCGGATGGTACAGCACACTCATATCAGTCCTTTAACAATTCTAACCATCGTCTCTGCCTAAGATTCAATTCTCTTTGGGTAAACACATACTGCAGACTCTTATGATCAGTGAAAACATCAACAAGAACACCATACAAATATTGTCTCTAGATTTTCAAAGGAAACATAAAAGCAGCCAACTCAAGGTCATGGGTGGGGTAATTTTTCTCATGGAGTTTCAACTGTCTAGAAGCATAAGCTATCACCTTACCCTTCAGCATCAATACGCAACCCAACCTAACTCTCGAAGCATCACAGCACACCACAAAACCATCAACAACATCAGGCAAAGTCAAAATAGGGGCTAAAGTGAGTCGAGTCTTCAACTCTTGAAAACTCTTCTCACAAGATTTGGACCACAAGAACTTCACTTTCTTTTAGGTCAATCGAGTCATAGGAGACGCTATAGAGGAGAAAACCTTAAAAAACGGCGTTAATAGCCAGCTAAACCTAAGAAACTTTGGATATCAGTCGGAGAAATAGGTCTAGGCCAATTTCTAACAGCTTTGGTCTTTTGGGGATCTACTCTAATACCCTCGAAAGAAATGATATGACCCAGAAAAGCAAATGACCTTAGCCAAAACTCACACTTACTGAACTTGGCAAATAACTTATGATCTCTAAGGGTTTGCAAGACAATTCGGAGATGATCAGAATGTTTATCCTCACTACGGGAGTACACCAGTATATCATCGATGAACACTATGATAAATATATCCAGATATGGTCTGAACACTCAATTCATGAGGTCCATGAAAGCTACTGGGGCATTAGTTAACCCAAAAGACATAACAAAAAACTCAAAATGGCCATAACGAGTTCGGAAAGTGATTTTCGGGATGTCACACTTCCAAACTTTGAGTTAATGATAGCCAAAATGAAGGTCTATCTTTGAGAAATAACTTGCACCTTGCAATTGGTCAAACAAATCATCTATTCTCGGAAGGGGGTACTTATTTTTTACAGTGACTTTATTCAGTTGGCGGTAATCAATGCACATACGTAAAGATCCATCTTTCTTTCTTACAAACAACACAGGAGCACCCCAAGGAGAAACACTAGGCCTTATGAAACCCTTATCTAGTAGATCTTTGAGTTGCTTTTTCAACTCCTTAAGTTCTGTAAGGGCCATACATTAAGGAGGAATAGAAATGGACTGAGTATCGGGAAGAAGATCAATCCCGAACTCTATCTCTCTATCAAGAGATATCCCTGGGAGATCATCTGGAAAGACATCAGAAAACTCATTGACGACGTTAACAGACTGGAGAGTTGGAGTCTCAGACTTAGTGTCTTTGACTCTAACCAAATAGTAAATACACCTTGGAAATAAGCTTTCTAACTTTGAGGTAAGAAATAAAGTGACTCTTGGGTGACACAAAATTCCTAGACCACTCAAACACTGATGGACCCAAAAACTGAAACTTGACCACTCGGGTTCGACAACCAATAGTGGCATAAGAACAATACAGCCATTCCATACCCAAAATAACATCAAAATCTACCATGTCTAACTCAATTAGATCAGCCAACAAGACTCTATGAAGAACGGTAATAGGACACTTTTTGTACTCTTTCTGGGCATCAATCAAATCACCCACTGGGGTAAAAACTAGGATACGCTCAGGAATAATCTCAAGATTCATTTCAAAATTCACAGCAATCAAAGGTGTAACATATGAGAAACTGCATCCAGGATCCAACAAAGAATACACATCAAATTGAAATGTATGAAGCATACTAGTAACAACATCGGGAGAGTCCTTCTATTCCTGGTGGGACAGTAAAGGATAGAATCTATTCTTGTGTTGTCCGCCAGCATTGCTAGAAGAGGCGCCCTGAGCTAGGGCTGGGTGAGTCGCTAGAACTGGAGCACTAATAGTCTGAGTCTGGGTCTGAGGGCGATAGTCACAATGCCCTTGTCCATCCTGTGGACAATCTCTAACTCTTTGACCCATGTCACCAAATCGGAAACAACCCCTCTTCTTATCCCAACACTTACCCAAATGAGCCCTACCACACTTAGGACACAGGGGACGATTTGGCTTACTACCAGCACTGTACTGGGACCTGGATTTCTATGACCTGCTACCTTGCTCCTACCTACCTCTAGGCACGGGAGCACTAGCAGATAATGGTGCTGGCGTAGATGAAAGATCCTGATACTTAGGGCGACTCCCTCCCTGCGATTTAGTCTAACCCTATTCATGCTGCTCGAACCTAGCTTTCTTATTCCCTCTCATTCTATCTCTCTCCTTAATCTTGCCTTCCTTAATCTGTTGGGCATGAGTCATCAGCCTAGAAAGATTCATCTCACTATTCAACATAGCAGACCTACACTTCTTAACCACATAACTAGACACTCCAATCACAAACTTACTCATACTAGCCCGATTATCAGCCACTAATTCAGGAGCATACTTGGCCAACTGATTGAACTTTAGACAACACTCCCTAACAGTTATAGAGCCTTATCACAGGTTCATAAACTCTTCCACCTTCCCCTCCTTTATCTCCAAAGGGAAAAACTTATCCATGAATGCATCCTGCAATTTTTGCCAAGTTGGAGAGACAGCTCCCTCACCTCTACCTTTCCTCTAAGTAAAAACCTAGTCATAAGAAAGGTCTTTCAACCTATACGTAGCCAACTCCACACTATGTTCCTCAGATACATGCATTACCTGAGTAATCTTCCGCACCACTCTAAAAATAACCATGATTCAGCGCGCTACACACCTATGATCAAGACTCTACTTAACGCGGTTTGTCAGACTCCCTAGGACACCTTAAAAACTTAGGCTCTGATACCAATTTTGTAACGCCCCATAAAATGGGTCTTGGAGCGTCATACGGTGCTTGAGGCTACGAGTAGCCCCAAGCTAACCCTTTGAGCCATTTTCATTCAGTTCAACACAAATCAATGGGGTTTTATAAATAATCCTCAAATATCAACAGAGTAATCATCATCCAAGAATAAAAGAATTTCATAAAGATAACAAAATACAAATTATTAGTCAACTCCCAACATCTATACTAGTCTGACAAGCATCTAAGAAAATCAATAAAATCAGCGAGCCATTGAGACATGCCCCAACTGACTCATACTCAGTTATCAAATATAAACAATTCTGTGAAACCAACATCATACATCACATCCTCGGAATATGAGGACTCACCACAATAGAGGATGTAGAACAGCGTGCCCAAAGAATCACTGTTGAACCTGGAACTGAGCACCTGAACCTACATTCCGAGAAAATACAGCCCACATTTGAAAATGTGGGTTAGTATCATGGAAAAGAACCGAGTATATGGGGGTGTATGTAATTGTATAAACATCATCATCATAAATATTTATAAGAAATATGCAGGATGTATAAAAGACTCACATAGCCCAAAGAAAATCATCATAATCATGAGAGGATGAAATAAGTACAATAACACATGTGAGTCATCATATAATTTGTCAATCACTTTCAGTTCATCAAGAATATCAATTCTTATAATGTAAATATCATTTAAATCTTTCGACAGAATAACTTTCACAATTCCACTTTCAAATCACTTCACCATTCACCATAGACACAAGGAAACATACACACACACTAGGAGATCCTATAACCGACGTAAACCATGTGAGTTACATAGAGTCCAACGTACAACACATGTTGGGGAGAGTCGTCCTATCCTTGCCATCGGAGTAGGACTATCGATATCAAATCCACAAAAACTAGTGATCACTATATCAGCCTCAGGCTCAGTCCTACAGGGGCACGTAGTTTTAGGGAAGTAAGGTCATTTTATACCTCCCACTCGGTACTAAAGATTTCTCCTGGACTTAGCTCAGATCATTTCAAAAACAATCCACAACAAAACAATTTCAGTAATATATAAATATACATCGGGAGCCATCATGCTTCCCATCTATCAAAATCAACCATGTTGTGGATTTCTTTCACACTCGAGTTCAAAACAACTCCATTAAGACCAAAAGGTCAAATAATTCAAAATATCTCAAATATTCAACATCAACATGCTTATAAAACACACTTTCTAAAAAAACCACAATTTCCAATGGAGATTCACGACCCAAATATCAAAATCATGATAAATATCATTCAAGATTCATGCTTTATATCTCCACACATGTAAATTCATCTTTCAAAATCATAAACGTCAAGATTTCATAATAATCATCATAAGATATGGGTTCATGCTTCAAATTTGTAAAAATCAAATAAAAATCATGCCTTTGTAAAGAAAATTACTTTTGGGCACAAGAACAAAAGAGAGTTCTTATTAAAAAATCCCACATACCTTGAAATATGAACTTTAGATCGATACTCATTTTTGAGATGTTAATCATGCCTTTGAATGATGGTTCTTGGAGTTCTTGAACTTGGAATCTTGAATAAATTTGCAGAATTAATGGTGAACTTTGGAGGTTCTTGAAGTTGGATGTAGGAGCTTAGGTTTTTCTTTTTGAGGGAATTTGATGAAATATAACATATAATGCTTCTAATAGGCTTTCATATATGGTTTGGACAGATTTTAGGTGAGGTGTGATGACCAAAATGCTCCTAAAAAATCAAATAATTCGCGAACTGTCCTTTGGTGGACTGTTTTGATAGTCTGAAGTAGATCAACCATAACGTTTTACTCCGATATCTAAATTAGATGAAACCAATTTCATTTGAAAGAGGACTCTCATATCTTTCCGTTGATATATAGTATCTCACCCAGATCACTGTGCACGAGGAGTTATGACCATTTGAAGTTGGAAAAAAAATACGCCAGGCCTCAGTACTTTTTCCTGCATGTTTTACTATTTACTACTATTCATGGTTCGATCGAAATGTTCATAACTCGTCGCTCGGGTGTCCGTTTTGGATGATCGATATATCGTTGGAAAGCTTATTTGATACTCTACACAATGGTGGGTCATAATCTAAGACATTCCGCACGAAAAATTTATAATTCATTCTATAAGATAGAACCCAATATGTTTACGCACAAAATTTCAGCGAAAAATTTCCCGGGGTATTACAAAGCATCATACGCCGAATAACTTAATAATGCACAAGTAAGAAAGTCAAACAAATATAAAATTGATCATAACAACATTCATAACCAATGATATCAATCAACTGAACACATCATATGTCATCATATAATAAAACTCACAAATTTACTTTCACAGGGTTTCATACTTAGTCATGTTCATCAACAACTGATCGCAGAATATAACCATCATAAAACACTCAATGCATATGAATGAGTTCATGTATGCAAGATGTACACATCACCTCTTAATTTTTTTCCTCCTCACCATCAATATCAACATACCGGTGTGGTACCTAATCCATCATCTAAATATATCATCTCAATGCAAATGAAATGCAATGCTGTCATTAAATCATGAGTCATGCTAGACGGCGATCATAGATGTCTAAATTACAAACAAACAAAAAGCTAAGAAATTCTAAGTACTACAATAAAATCATAGCCTGGTTCAGCTCCTTTGCTCAAAGTCACCTTTAAACCACACTTTTACCCTTTTGATCTTGTTCTTGATCTATACAACAATAATATATATTCATTTTAATTATTCAATCCTATTTTAACTATTAGGAATTAAAATCCACTAATTATAGCCATACATTCACCTTATTTCATCATCTTAGAGTTTTTACTATCTCTTAAACCTCATGAATTTTACTTGAATTAGTACAAACAACTATGATTCTAGTTCCATTAGTATTTTCTAACACCCTAGGATTATACATACTAAATTTATAAGCAATTTCATTATTTCTCATCAATTTTCATAAACTAGGGTTAAATCCAAAATCCACCATTAACCAGTTTTCTAGTAATTTTCTATGGTGAAGTAAATTTAAGTCTATAATATAATTACTTACTATCAAAGATGAAAAACGCCACAAAACCTAAAAATTGTCTTCTCCGGAGCCTTATTGCATTTTTTGGAAAGTGGAGAATGAAAACTTTTTGGGTTTTTAAAACTACAATTTTATTATGTGCTACCATTATAATAGATAATTAGCACTATAGCGATACTGTTGCAGTGGTTAAATTTTTGCGACAACGGTTTACACGATTTTTCCTGGAGGCCATCGTTGTATTTTTTGTGACCACTGCAGTAGTTACTACAGAGGTTGCAGGGTTTTTTTTGCACCTTTTGAGTTGGGTGCTTTCAATCGAAAATTTGTGTTCTTACATTTATTTCTTTTTTTATTTTTGTAGAGCACGTTAGGCAACCTGATCAAAACATAGAAAATAAGCATCTATAATTCACTAAACTCCGTAAGTCATGGAGAACATCAATTGGTATTAGAGTAAATTATCTTGTTAAAAGGTTGACACCTTAAGATAGGTTCAAGATAATTCGGTACCTCCTGCTATATATATTGTAAAGGACCCCCCTTCGATGGGACTCACTTCATATGGTATAAAGCTCGTATGGAAGACTTCATTCAGGATAAAGACCAAGAACTATGGGATAGAATCACTAAGGACCTACAATCCCCATGAAGACAGTGAAAGGAGATCAAGTAAAGAAAACAAGGACTGAGTATGTTGCTAATGATATTATTGCTATAAAGAAAAATGCTAAAGCCAAGAATATACTTACGTGTGGTCATGGTCCTGATGAATTCACCATAGTTTTAAGTTGCACCACTGCTAAACAGATTTGGGATGCACTGTTTAATGTATATAAAGGTACCAATCAAGTGAGAGAGTTTAGAGTTGTTATATTTTTTACTGACTATAAAACATTCAAGATAAATAAGGGTGATACTTTATATGAGATGATCACTCAACTCACCACCATAGTAAATGAACTCTCTTTCCTAGGAAAAACCTTAATCATTAAAGAACAAGTATACAAAGTATTAAATATTCTTCGAAAGACATATTGAGATGTCAAGGTGACTGTTATAAGAGAAGCAAAGGACCCCGCCACCATAATTATTGATGAATTGGTAGAAAATTTGAAAACTTATGAGATGAAAATGCTCACCACCAAGAAGGTAGAAACCAAGGATAAGTTATTAGCCTTGAAAGCATCTGAGAGTGATGCCTCAGACCTAGATAAAGAACAAGTGGAATTAATCACCAAAAACCTCAAAAATTTCTTTAGGGGAAGATAATAGGAATGACAAGAATGGAACAAATAGCAGATATTGATCCAATGATAGATCACGAAGTGGGTGTTTTAAGTGTGAGAAAATAGATATAACAACCTCAAATGTCATTACATGTGAAAATACCCTAGAAATAATTTATGATAAATAATATGCTTAGATTGGAATCAAAAAAAAAAACAAAAAGAAAAAAAAAAGGCCCAAAAAATAAGGTCAGTCTACTGCCTACCACTATAGTGATCGAATAATTGTTATAGTGGTGCCTGAAAGTAGCCAACCTAAGGAATTTTTAAGAACCCTCTCTTTTAATATTTCCCTAGGTCACCCCCAAACTCTAAAACACATTAAAAAGAGCCCCACCCCTCCAACCATAAGATTTCAAAGACCAGGATTCATAAGAACAATTTTAAGGCACGTCTAGAGGGAACCCAACATGGAAATATGTTTGGCAGCTCTCTCTACTCAATATTAGGGTTCATATACAAGGTATGTTATGGTATTTAATATTTCAATAAGACTTATGCTAGATTTTTGTAACTGTAATAGTAATGTCAGGTGTCTTATGTATTTGGCCTTTGAACACAATGTTGGAAGGATGGATACATAAGTGTAGAGCAGGACTAAATGAGGCATAAAGGGATAGAAAGAAATAAAACTATACTTAATTCAAGTAATCCTAATATAAGGATTTTGAGCTTGTATTATAAAGGTTTAATATAATGTGAGATGTGAAATCTGGTGTTAGTAATTATCATAATCGAATTATGCTAATGGTGAACAGAATCAAAAGGGGTAATATAAAAGGACAAGTAGGGATTTCCTACTAGAAGTAATTAGAAAGAGATACATAACAATGTAGAAATGTGAGGTTAGGGTGCGAATAGAGAGAAAGTTTGTATTGGTTGGAACACAGGCTTCAACGGCCCCATAGGAGTGCAAGGTATACGATGATGTGAACATATAAACCAAGGTCAATACTAAATAAGATAGGTACTTATTGCAGCAGTTAGACTTGCTTAACATTGTATTTGAATGTGAATATAGTATTGGTGATGGATTTTGAGTACTACGTATGTTTATTTACTATTGTCATGACCCAAACCAGGGCCTGGCCATGATGGGTATCTCAAGACCGTCGGGGATCGGAGATCACCCCCTTGAACCTAACCAACCAACACAATATCACTCTTATCGGATAAATTCCAAACATATAAAAAGATGAATTTATAAAACAAAAGATACTTCTATAGTCCATAACCAATGACTAGTCAAAACAACTGACCAACATCACTCATGTCCACAGTAATCCAACAAAGCCTCTACCAAAACTAAATATCAATAAAATTTTGGAACATACCCCCGACTTTAGCAAAAAATAAGTCTAAACTGTCTGAGAAACAAAGGACCAAAACATGAAATATAGACTTCCTATGTATGGAAGCTCACCACTTCAATGTCAACTCATCAATCGATCCCGAATCCTAATCACTGAGCAGGAGAAGTAGAACTATGACCAGTTTTTGCATCATATGGGATACAGCGTCTAAAGACGGTTTGTGGGGTGAATGCTAGCATGTAACTTAGGGATAAGGGATAAAATAATATCAAGATAAACAATTAAAAATCATTAAAATTCCACGCATATAATCAAATGCATATATATATCTAAATATAACACATGCCAGGGTAGGGAACAGGGCTTAACATGAATGTTTAAAAACTTAACCTGGATTGTGTAGCTCAACAATCATAGTATAATAGTACCCATGGGCTATATGGGCCCCAGATCTCACCCCCTGGTCGGGCCCCAACATGTGTAGCCACACGAATAGGAGAAAGATCACATATATATTCATGGAGGACTCTAACCTCCTAATCCTATACTAAGAAGACTTAAGCACCCGATTGGGTAATATAGTATGGGGGACTCTAACCTCCCAATCATGTAATAGTGATAGTAAGGTGGATTTAAACCACACAGTCATAAGGTAAAAGGAGGACTCTAACCCCAAGTCACTTTGACCCCCGCACCGGCTAATGCGGTTTCCAGTATTAGGATTGTTACTTTCACGACCAGCTACACAACCTACTTTTAAGCCCAATTAAAATATTTAACATATATTTCATTCATTGAACTATATTACACATTAAGGCATACATTGTTGGTATCGTCATACCAACAACACTTGAAAGGTAACATCAACATGCCAAAATAATTACATCACTTGGGGGAATTCACAACCCCCTTGGTTCAATTATGAAATAGCTTGAAAAAACACAGAAGGCATAAGGTTAAATTAAAAATTATAATGAAATAGTTTAAGAATAGTTCAATTCCCACATTTCTCATAATTTAAACCAATTTCACAATATAGGGTTGGGGTTATCTCTACTTCAAAAGTCGCAAGTTTGAGGAAATCACAATTCCCTAGTTCATTCACCATACCCATGCACCCACAAGTTCAAAACCATATTTAAATCATGAATAATCATATGTAAACCATGGAAAAACATTGTTCAACAACAAGCATTCAAAATCCTCAACCCTTGTTTCAAAACCAACATCAATAGCTCCTGGACAATACTTTAAAATATATGATTTTAATAAATTAACAATGAGGGAAGAATAACATGCCCGAAATACAAAATTTTACGGAAAGAATCCAACCCTTAAGCCCTTGGATGACCTACTTCTTGAAAACCCTAAATATGGATGCTTGAGAGAATTTGAGAGAGCTTTGGAAGTATTTGAGTACATTAAGGATGAAATATAACCCCCTTAAGTTCTTTATGGGCATGGGATTTTAATTGGGTGAGAGGGTAATTGTCCAAAGTTCCCTTAAATTAAAAGCTAAAAGTTAGTCGTCAGTGGCTATAGGTCACTATACGACTCGTATAGACTCATTACTACTTGTCACCCTAAGTCATAACAAAGGTAGTCTCCAAGACAATCACAATCTATTAACCCTAAGACTCAACCAATAGGACTCATAATGGGACCCTACGACTCATAGGGTCCATTCATAGTCAACACAAAACCCAATTGGGTAAACAGTGGACATCCTATGATTTGCACCCAACGACTCATAATAAGTTCTTACGACTCTTAGTGAGCCACTTATACTTCGAGCAAAACTTTGCCATATACTTACTATTTTGGTTATGAGTGGGTCCCTAGGACTCGTTAAGACTTCCTACGACTCGTACCCCCAAGTCGTACTTAGGATAGTAACTCAAGCACCATTCACTGGACACCATATGACTAGGGTCACATGACCCGTCAAGACACCCTACGACTCATAGAAGTCAAGTCAATGAGGATAAAGTTTATAAAAAAATCAAGGACCAAAAATCTGGGGAGTTAAATACTCCCCCTTAGGATCATTCATCCTCTAATGACAGGACAAGGCATTTATTAGCATGATTTGACTCCAAACATATCCACACTTACCTTTAACAAAGACATAAAACAAATAATGTTAAGGAATACACATACCTCATGCACGATTATTAGGAATGGGGAACAAGAACGTTACTTGGATTTCATGTCCTCCTTGGCTTCCCTAGTAGCTTCCTCAACCTTTTGGTTCCATAGAAAATCTTTACCGAAGTAACGTCCTTTGTCCGTAATCGACAGACTTGCCGATCCAAAATCTCAACCAAAGTTTCCTCGTAGGATAAGGAATCCCAAATATCCATCTCCTCCAAAGAAACAACTGTTGAAGGATTACCCACACACTTTCTCTACATCAAAACACGAAACACCGGGTGAATGGAGTTCAAACTAGGAGAAAACTCCAATTCAAAAATGACATTGCCAACCCTCTTTACAACTAAGTATGAATCGACATAACGGGGACTGAGCTTCTATTTTTTATCAAACCGCATTACTCCCTTTATAGGAGACATTTTTAAGAACATCCAATCACCAATATTGAACTCCAACTCCCTTTGCCTCACATCTGCATAGGACTTTTGGTGACTTTGGGCTGCGTTAAGTCTATCCCAAATCACCTTCACTTTCTCTATAGCTTGGTGAACCAAATCAGGGCCAAACAACTTATTTTCACTAACTTTAAACCACCTAATAGGATATCTACACCTCCTACCATATAACGCTTCAAACAGAGCCATACCAATGCTAGAGTGATAACTATTTTTAAAGGAAAACTCTATGATATGTAGGTGGTCAATGCAACTACCACCATAATTAAACACACAAGCCCAAAGCATATCTTATAAGACCTAGATTATCCTTTCTTCTTTCCCATTTGCCTACGGGTGGAAAGCAGTACTAAGGGTCACCTTAGTCCCCAAATTTTCTGGAAAGACTTCCAAAAGTGAGATGAAAATTGAGTACCCCAATCAGATATGATAGAAATTGGAGCACCATGTAACTTCATGATCTCCTCAATGAACAACTTGGCATAATCCTCAGAACAGAAATTAGTCCTCACTGGTAAGAAGTGAGAGGACTTATTAATTCTATCCACGATGACCCAAATTGAATCAAACTATTGGAGAGACCGTGGAAGGCCACTAATAAAATCCATAATATTTATCTCCCATTTTCACACCGGCAGCTCAATCTCTTGAGTCAACCCACCGGGCCTCAAATATTCTACCTTCACTTGTAGACATACCATACACTTAGCCACAAAATTGGCCACATCTTGCTTGATACATTTTTTGTCGAACCAGGATAAACAATATAACGCGACTAATAATCTTCAACCAAAATTCTTCCCCATAACCTATCAACGTTGGGAACACATAATCTACCTTGGTACCTCAAGATACCATCACCACCAATCTTGTAATCCATCACATTTTGCCTACCTACATCATCTTGATTTGCATCAAGATAGGATCCAACATCTTATTCTTTTTCACTTCAGCACCAAGAGATAACTTTTCCACCTCTTAAAAAATCACACCACCATCTTCAAAATCCAAAAGATGAACTCCAAGATTAGCAAAATGGTGAATATCCTTCACTAAATCCCACTTCTTCTCATCCATATGAGAAAAGGTTTCCATGGAAAACCTACTAAGGGTATCAGTAACCATGTTAGCTTTAACTGGATGATAGTGGAGACTCATGTCATAGTCCTTTAGCAACTCAAACCATCTTCTTTATGTAAGATTTAACTACTTCTGAGTGAACACATATTGCAGGCTCTTATGATCAGAATAAATATCAACATGGACTCCATACAAATAATACTGCCAGATCTTTAATGGAAACACCATAACTAACAATTCAAAATTATGAGTCAAATAATTCTTCTCATAAATTTTCAACTATCGAGAAGCATATGCAACCACCTTTCCATATTGCATTAACAATAACCCAGTCCTACCTATAAAGTATCACAATAGACAACAAAACTAACAGTGCCCTCAGGCCTAGTCAAGATCAAAGCCAAAGTCAAATTATCCTTCAACTTCTTAAAACTATCGTCATAAGCATTAGAACACAAAAACTTCACATTCTTGTGAGTCAACTTAGATAATAGGGTAGCGATCAAATAGAAATATTCCACAAACCTTCTATAATAACCAGCTAAACTTAAGAAGCTCTATATATCAATTGAAATCATAGTCTTAGTCTACTTCTTAACCACTACAACTTTCTATGGATCCACTATAATCCCTTCACTAGAAACAAAATGACCCAAATATGACACGACCCAAACTGGAGCCTTGTAGTAATAGGCATCTCAAGTATAACTGAAACCAAAGACCATCTCCTGATACCCAATCCAACCAACCAGCATATACCCTGAGTTGGATGAATTCCAAATATATAACAAGATAGCAAATTAGAAAGTATAATAACATTGGGACAGGTCTACTTACTAGACCAACCCAACAAAGTCAATTCATCTAATAACCAACCAACCAAACCAAAAATGATAATCCTATGTATATAGATAGAAATATCATGATCATTCCATACCCAAGTCCATAGTTGTCCATACAAAGCTTCTAAACCAAACCAAAGAGTATCTAGTCGGGATATGCCCTCGACTATTGCAAAAAACCAAAGTCCATGAAAAGAGAAAAAAATATGTAAAGTAATACATGATATGAAATGGATAACAATGGAAGCTCACCACTTCACTCTAACACCGACTGTCACCAAATCTAGCCAATGAGCAGGAGGATTAGTATGGTTGATTCCTACATCACATAGGGCTATAGCGCTAAAAGATGGGTTAGTAGTTGAATACTAGTAGGCACTCAGGATAAGGATAAAATAATGGAAACCTTTAAACCCAAGTAAATAACCATATCCATTCACAACCACATATATATATATATAATTATATATATAATCCATGCTGGGAAAAGGAAATCAGGTTTAGCATGGCTTTAAAACCATTAACCTGGGTATGTGTAGCTTAACTATCCTAGAACCACCCACAGGCTCTATGGGTCTAGTGTTACCCCCTGAACAGTCCCCGATGTGTGTAGTCGCACGAACCAGAGATACCATAGGAGTAGGGGATTCCCATGTACCCTTCACTCTTCATAATACATATATTCAAGTGTAACTTAGGGGATTCCCATGTACCCCATAATTATAGTATGTGGTCACTATGACCAATCCTCATGTCAGCAAACATGAGTTTCAAGTGTCCATCCATTGGACTCACACTGTCATGATTAGCTATTACACCCCACTATTATTTCCCAGTTAAAACCATTGTCACACAACTAAACCACCAATTCATTTATTATTAACCAAGTCTACAAGAAGTGGTATCGCCATACCAACTATAGCTTGCAAGCAATGTCCTTATCTAACCATTTTAAAGATGTCGGATTCCTATGTACCCAATGATTTCATTAAGTTCACTTGGGGGATTCCCATATACCCCCACAAGTAGTTAATTATTATGTTTGCTTGGGGAGATTTCATTGTACCCCACAAAGCTTTCAATTAACCACAACCACGACTACCAAGACCTTACTATGTAACCAATTAAAATCATTCAAACCAAGTTTGGGTTCTATTACCACTTTATATCATGCAAAGTTTTCAATAAAAGTTCAATAATGTAACAAAAGCATTCTCATAGGCATTTCATCAAACATGTTGAGGGAATATTGTTTCCAAAACCAAAACCAAGTACCAATTAACCATTACCATTCAACCACATGTACAAAACACCAATAAAACATGATAAACCATAATTAAAACATAGGAAAGACATTACCAACCATTTATAGCCAAAACCCCAACATATAATTCTTGATCCAAAACCATACCATACTTATATCATAAAAACCATACATTAAATCATGCCTTTATTTGAACTAACAATGAGGGAGAAGTAACTTTCCTTGTTTACAAAGATTCACGGAGAGATACTTGACTCTTGAGCCACTAGATGAGCACCTTATAGTAAACCCTAGCCAACCTTCTTGAGAGAGTTTGGAGAAGATTCAAGAGTGTTTTATATTTCCAAAGTAAGTTATGAGAGGCCACCAAGGGTTATATGACATGGGGATATAAAGTTTTTGCAGTAGGAAATTCTAGACTACCCTCAACTTAAAAGATGAAAACCTACCCAGAAAAGGGTATGACCCATCCCTCTAAACTGTACCCTAGGTGCGAGTGGTACCATTTAATAATACCCTAGAACCACCTTGGACCTTCATACTACCCAACATATTACTATACATACCCAAATCATATATGTAGTTCCCCTGGAACCGTACTGTAATATCCCGTACTTTACCTAGCTTAATTTCGCTCCTAGAATGTCAAAGGTAAGCTTCAAAGATGAATGGATTTTATTACATGTAGAATTCACTAGAGTTACACAATCCATTATGAGGAAAATTGAATTAGCTTTCTATTAATACCAATTTTTACCGAATCCGTTACTCGGTTGAGAAGTTATGGCATTTTTAGTAAAGCAGTATGCCATCTACGTAAACACCGTATTGCGGTGAGGGTTAAATTCCCATTCATCAAATTCTAGTGGACCACCGTAATAAGATTGCATCACGGTGAGGTCCAATTTCCTAGTAATATAAATTTTCAGTAACTCACCATGATATTGGTGCGTCGCGGTGATGGCTAAAATGACATTTTAATAGCTTACCGCGATAGCTCCACGTCACGGAGAACTTCCAGTTCCCACTCATCCTTTTTCCAGTGAGCCACCACAATAGTGGTGCATTGTTTTGGCATGTAAAATTGGGAAAATTTTATTGTTTCTAGTTTCGATAAAATTTTAAAAGGGGTAGTTTGGTTAATTCCTCAGGCCACCAATTCATCCAAAACAAGGAATTAAGTAAATTCTAAGCACTTTACACCCAATTTTCATCCATTCTCTCTCAAAGAAAAACCCTAGAGCTTAAAATCTCACTCTCTAAGAAATCAAATTCCTCCAGTGTTTCTCTAATAAAGCTCTAATTAAGGATTCCCAAATCAAGAGTTCATCTTTAAAAACTCCAATAAGAATCCAAAATTCAAGTTCCTTCATCTAATCATCAATTAAGGTATGTGAGGTTTATGAACAAGGATCCTCTTTCATCCTTGTTCCCAAAACCAAGTTTTTATTTCAAATTTATATGATTTTTAATGATTACACATGAGATTTAAATTAGGGTTCAGACCTATTATGGCTAATTGTAAAAGTATAAGATTTCAAGTGATTTAGAAGTTGAATTGCATGTTTATTTTCATATTTTCATGCCTATTGCAGAAATTTCTAGATTTTAAGATGAATTATCATTGTTTTCATTATTGAGCATGATTATTATGATGTTTTGACATGATATTGATGCATGGGTTATCATCTCTGGATTGAATATTATTATTTCAAGAAAGAATATGCTTTAAGAATCATATGATTAGTTTACTTGTAGATTTTCAGTAAAGATTTGATCTTTGATCCTCAGATAAGATTTGGAATCCACTTTACAAATTTATTACAGATTTTAGAAATCAGAATAGTTTTATTTATAGATTGAATCAGATAAATACATAATTGGTTTCGCAATAACCTTTATGCTAGCTTTTAAAGTGGATTTCCAATAAAATGAGCATACAGATTAAGAGGGAGTAGTATTTAGCACCGAGATGGAAGTATGGGATTAGTGTGCCATATCTTCCATAGAACTACATAGCCAACGTAGGTACAGATTTAGATTATTCTTATTTCTATATGGATGATAGATATAGATGTGATCACTTAGATTAGGTTATACTCCTTGGCAAGAGTATGACACATCTCTCCATCGTGAGGTTTTCCTTTTAGAGGAATAAGATGTTGAACTCTATGTTAGCTCACATGGTTTATGTCGGCTAGAAGAATCTCCCTAAAAGAAAAGACTACAAAGTAATCTTAATAGAAAAGCTTTTAGAAAAGTAAGTGTAGAGGCTCACAAACTATTTAGATTATGCTTTACAAAAAGATATTAGTTATAGATTTCAGCATCGAGATTTCAAATATAAAAGTGAGTCCTTTCTACACTTAGACAGCATGATATACAGACAAATCACTAGGACAACTTTTAGAACTAAATGTTATAACACACTAGACACCGGTGCCAAGGAAGAAAAGAGAAAACCTTAGGCATTTATAACATTTAGTTCTAAAAGTTGTCCTAAAGGCTATCTCTTTTCATCCTTGGCATCTACCAATACACCGGTATCCCAATCTGATATGTTTATATTCCTTCTTGCTGGCCTGCCTTTGGAGTATGAAAGCTTTGTCACTACGGTGAAGCTTCAACAACCAAAACCAACTATGGCTAAGCTTTGGTCCAGCTTGTTGTTACATGAGTCTTGGATTTAGAAGATGCATCCTATTACTATGTTGATAATCTTGTATACTAATCGAGTCTGCACTTTCCCGAGAACATGTACGTCCTCCCTGTAATTGTCTTGTCTTTGTTATGGTTTCAGGTCCTACGTCTACCCATGTGGAGCCATCATCATTCTCAAGGCTTGCTTTATATTGGACCCGATATTGAGCCTCTTATAGCCTAGTACCAGTGAACTAGGTAAGCGACCCTCCAAGGCAGCCAGCCTTTCTGCAAAATCAATGTCCACCTCGCTACTATTTTTAGGTAGAGGTAGGCTCTTGCTTAATGCTTAATTCTTAATGCTTAATGCTTAAAGTAGTTCAAGCTGCTCTCGCTCATTCTTTCATTGTTTCTAGCTTACAATCACTGCGATGGTCACAAGCTCTCACTAGAAGGATCGAAACACACAATAATAGCCAAGTCTTAGTTAGGGCGTATGATCTTATTGTAGGGCTTGACCACTAATGCTCAACTCGATAATAAGACTATACTTCATTCGCTAGGGCAGCTGATAGCTAGCTTAGGCTTCATAGCCAATTTCCCTTGTATTGATCCATTGTGTTAGCTGGTGAAAGTGGGCATGCTTTTATCGCTTCCGTGCTCCTAGTTTTCCATTACATTGAGGAAGGTGATATTCTACGGTCAAGTCAAATGGAATCTTTATTAGGAATATTATCACATAAGTGTTTGTAAATGAAGAAAGGAATTTAGATTGTTTAAAGAAGAACCCTAAGGCCAGAGTGAGAAGAGTCATGACCCGATATCTCTATGCCTACGGTTCCTTGTTAGGGGTTCATATAACATCTAAAGCTAAAGAGTTTTTGGACTATACTTTTCCTTCTAAGGCTTCATCCCGGAGAAGGGAGTTAAGGTAACAAAGATCATTGAGTAATCCTACCTCAGGTATTTTCAAATCGAGATTCTTGTATTGCTAACCCTACAGAACCTAATGTAGCTCATGTAGCTATGAGGCTAGGAGTTTATTTAGGCAGTAAGGATCAGAAAGTGACTCATTCTTCTTAGGGAGTTATCTTCTTGTAGCTAGGATTCTATTGCAAGAGTTCCTGCGGCTTTGTCTAACTATACTTTGGCTTCGTCTACGTCTAACTAACAGCTTTGCCTTTCGACTTTGATCCACTTATGAACCTTGGTTCACACTCTATGTATCTTATTCTTTCAAGC
Organism: Capsicum annuum; assembly: GCF_002878395.1. Classification (NCBI taxonomy): domain Eukaryota; kingdom Viridiplantae; phylum Streptophyta; class Magnoliopsida; order Solanales; family Solanaceae; genus Capsicum; species Capsicum annuum. The sequence continues at coordinate 159,329,894 of NC_061111.1, read as the reverse complement.
CCTTAACATTCTGTCTGAATTGCTTACTTTCTTTATAAAACGGTCACTCCTGTCAATGAATATCATTCATAGTTGTCTATGTTAGTAACATAGCCATAACAACTTTGTTTTACTGCTTGAGGTGGTGATAGATTTTATATATCTACTTAATTATAATCTTGCATAGTGCTCTTCCTATTTGTTTGTTTTCTCGACTTTTTCCTGCCGAACTGAACAAAGACAGTTTCTCCTATCTCTGTACCTATTACACTAATATCTTCTCTTTCGCTCTCTTTCTTCATTCAGGAAAGGTGAAGAGTGAATTGGGAACCAAAAATGAAGCAAGAACAGACTTGTCCTTTGGTCTAGTTTGATACACTTCCTGAGCCCTCACCACTTCCTGCGACAGCTAACAAGGGGCATTTAGGATAACTCATTTATTTAGCACAACTTCATTCTGCTCGAGCCTCTCTTTGGAGAGTCCCTTCTTTCTAATCTATAAATATAGTACTGGCTTGCTATTCATATTATTTCTACTTGACCGATACCAAGAACTCCATTTTCACTAAATTTTGGGTCTGGGCACTTAGCAGCCCCTACTTTTACATTTCTTCCTATGTTGGTCTACTTCTATTTAGACTGACCTGGCAATTATCTTCCTATAGATAGCTCCTTGCTTATAAAAAGATTTAGTTTAAGAATCAGTTGAAGCTTATTCAGGATTGATCTTTCTTATCTGAGATTCTTATTAAACTCTCTGCCATTGTAGGTGCGACACAGGTAGTAGTGACTAAAAGAGCTGATACGGCATGATCGCAACTATAAGCGTCCTATTTAGTTTAGGGATTTAGGTACTAGGCCTATTGAGGGACTGATATGATTCATCTTAGTCTTAGTATGCTCGGTATGTCTTTGGGCAAGCCCAGGGAGTGAAAAATATATAGTGGTCGGTCTATCTTCTTCTGGGCGAGCTGCAGAGCTACTTTTTATTTCATTCATTCCATCTGTCTTTCTTGATTGGTTAAAGAGAGAGCTTTGATAAGACTGTTCCATAGAGAGTGTGGCTAAACACTTCTTCACCTTTCAGACTTCAAAGGAATGGTCGGAACTGTGATCCCGATTAGATAGTTGGATTCTTCTCCTCTCTTTATTTTGGCTTGGGGCACTGTTAGGCTCATCTCTCTGAGTTTGAGCAGTTGAAATCCTTTCAGTAAAATGAATAATAATTATGGCTGGACTCTTTTATTCATCTATCAATATCATTTATGAATGTTATGATAGCCAGGTATAGCCGAAACTCTTTCTTAGGTAGCTCTCGAGGCAGTGGCTTGAAACTAATCTCCCACAGTCACCCACCATGATAGGAGATGAGATGATTCATACTAGCTTAGTTAGGTCAATATCTGTACCATCACTTCTATTTGATGTAATATAGTATAGAAGCTGAAGGCGAGAAATCATCAATTAAAGTAGATGCAGCTTCCCTAGCTTAAAGGATGGAACTCCAGCAAGAAATCTATTGAAGACTTGGTGCTGGGTTAGCCGAAAATCAAAGTTTATCCGGTCCCTGAAAAATTCAATTTTTATGATTACGTCAGCAATAATCCAGAAAGTGGATCTATTTCATTTTTTTCTCTTTTAAGAAAAGGAAAATCTTATTTCCCGGATCATTGTACATTTCAATTTGAATTAGGCATTGTTTCTCCAAATCTAAGCATTCCTTACCTACATATCCATCTGATCATATATGTATTATCTATTCTGACAAATAATACAAAAGAATAAGGTTTAGATGCGCTTTTGTCCTTAAAGGGAGTTCGCCGAAGGTGACAACGAGAATCGAATCGATTGAATCACAAAGATCTATTCACTTATATATAGAAGAAGAGGAGTAGCATCATTCCAAAGTCCTACTTCAAATTCATAAATGGTAATAATAATTAGGTTAGGTGGCTGATCAAAAATCAAGAATATACCCAAAAGAAAACAAAAGAAGGTGGATGTGGTGAGGGAAGAGAGGGTTTGTATTACATGTGATGACTGAAGGGATGGTCTTGTTTTTTGCTTTTCTATTTTCTGGACAACTTTGTATATGAGAATTGGGGAAATCAAAGAAAATGCTAGTATATAGTACCCCATAGGTAATACAGTAGTAGTTTTCCGGTGAGAGAAAACAGCATAAGAGCCAAAGCTCACCAGATGTTTCTGAAGTCATTCATTACCCAAAGCAAAAAGTAACTCCAGTCTAGAGAGCTCTAGTATATTACAGTAGCATAGAGGTTTTCCGTATATTTGGTCTAAAGCTTCTAGAACACCAGTTTCAAAGAGGATGCTGACGTTTCTCGAAGAAAGGTAGCCATGGAAAAGAAGGTCAATCTTTTGCTCCTTTATTCGTGAGTTGCTCATCTCTGTGGAACTCCAATAACCAAACAGAACATGCTCCCTCTAAGAAGACTAGAGTGGAATCTACATTGAAACATCACTCCGATATCAAGAAATCAGAATATGAGTTCCAAGATCAGGATTCAACTTCTACTCTGTCAACTGGTCAATCTAATCATGTGGAGGCCGCAATGGGAAAAAGCAAGACCGTTCTGGAAAATTTGATAGCTCATCCAGTTTAGGGTGGAATTTTAGATGTGCAAGCAGAGAGTGGAACAAAGGCATCCCTATCAGGTGAAATTTCCACCAACACTCTAACTCAGCCGCAAGTGCATCATGATCATCCAACGACTTGCCTATCCTACCCTTGGGCTGACACTTACTTTGGAAGGATTGTAGCTATTTATGGATCAAATGCCATCATTTATCCTGAAATGGTGGGTGTCACCTCTATAAGAGTTGCACTTTCTCTTGAATCCATAGAGAGTTAGCCCATTTATCTGAATGCAAAACAATACAGTGCTATCCTCAAAAGGCGATAGGTTCGTGCCAAGCGTCAGGCTTAAAATAAGTTTGTCAAAAATATAAAGTTATATCTTCATTAGTATAGACATCGTCACGTAATGAAGAGATCCAGGGGTTCTAGAGGGTGCTTTTTGAACACAAAGAATATGCAGCAATCCAAGCCTTCATCTCCAAAGCACGATAGAAATATCTTTAATCATCAGGCAGGTGGTAACATATCTAGTTACATAGTTCAGCACTCAGAGAGTGGTAGTTGGGGGACTTTCACCCAATCTGGTTCTAATGTTACAAGCATCTTCAATGGCGATGACATGTTCCAGCAGCCAGAGTTCAGAGTCTCTGGCTTCTCTTTTCACATGGGTGCTACCATGCAGGAAGCTGAAGACTTCATGCATGTTGGAACCTGACAGCACGCTTGTGTTATCCATGGTGGCAGTTCTAACACAGGATACATTAGAAATGCATTCTTATTGGTGCACACAAATGGATAATCAGCAGTTCATCCTTGGCTATGTTACTCTCCCTTTTCCAGATTGAAACCTTTAACAATACTTTTTCCTAAACTTTGGTCGTGGTATGGTATATGGTTCATGGTTAATGAGAAAAAGAGTGTAGGTTTTTGCTTCACGTCATCAAGAAAGGCAAGGAAAGGAGAAAAATATATTGTTCTTAATCAGAAATAGTGGAGATTAAGGCCGTTTTCTCCTTTTCGTGGTCGAGCGTGTATGGATCACCTGCACTTTTATGTCTGTACTTATTACTGTTGTTTGCATTTGTGGTTTTCGTTCTTCTGTTCTTTGTATTGTTCGAATTCTTAATAATTTGAACTGGGGCTTTATGCAACTTTATATCGAATCTATTTTTCTGGCTTGGCTAGGTAGGATAGCCGAGCGATTCCCCTTTCTTTCGGATAGCAGATTGGGCAAAACCACTAAAGAAAAAGATCTATTCAATTAGCCAAAAAGGAGAGAGAGGGATCATAAGTCCCAATATGATTAAGTCAAGTTAAATCCTCAGCCGCTTTTATAGGAAGATGAACGGAAAGGGCACTCAACGCCAGGTCCGTGTGCCCTTCATCAAGCTTAGGTAGGCTCAAGCCACTTATACTTTACCTAGAGTGTGAAGACAATTCTTTCAAATAGGATGAGTCTTCAGTCAACCATTAGCCAGGAGTGATCTCTTTTTGAACATAGAGGCATGCCTCTTTCAGCCCTGTGTCAGCTTAGCAACACAAATAGACAGGAATGAGGCCAAGAGCTGAGCTACCTATACGAATATGGGAAAGTCCTATTCGCTTTGACTCTTCCTACAAGCTTTAGTAGTTTGAACCTAATCTCTAAAAAAAAAATAGAGAGAAAGCCAAAAATAAAATAAATGCCTACTATCTATGACAGGCCAGTGGGCGCTACTATATGTATAGAAAAAGGATAGGAGAGAAAAAGGGCATCTCATTTCTTCTTTCAAACCTAAGAAATATTAAGGCGGGATGTCAGCAGAGTTAGGAAGGGATAGAAGAGAAATCGACTGTCCTTCTTTTATCCCTAAAGCGTAAAGCCACTCGACTACCAGGAGTGGAGAGAACGGGTTCCAATCCATAGCATTGAGGTAAGGAAAAGAAGTTCTCTTTTTTATTCGTTGAGGTAGCACCTTATTTATATCCTTAATTAGGAAAAAGGAAGGAATTGATAGTCTAAAGGCTTCCACTAGAACAGAACTGAGATTCTCTACTTTAACTTGACTTTGGGACAGAGAAGGGAGAACATGATCCTTTATAGAGGAAGTTACCCCGATGACTACAACTATAGGGATGATTCTCAGTCTGTCTTTGTTTCCAACAAAAGCTTAGGCAAAAGCAACTCTCTTACCTGACTCATATCCTTGAAACTCAACCCCTTTTTCATGAGTAGAGCAACTCAATTTTAAAGGTTAGGCGCGTTATCCACTCTCTCTTTTCTGGTCACCAGTTAGAATAATTAAATTGCCAGCTCGGTAAATATAAACAAATAAAAATCACTATGAAAAAGGACATATGGATTAGAAAGGCCTAACTTGACTCTCTCCATCCATGGCTCTTTTTAATGACTTTATATTTTTTTTTGTTTGGTGTTCAAGGGCTGGACTCTTACCGCTTGTGGTCGGTCAGAACGTCTCTCTCAAGACTTAGATCAGTGCTCAGTATTCCCTGTAAAACTCCCTTGAACAGCTGAACGTCCAAACCCGATGAAGGTGAACCTGATCTCCCTGCTGGTCACCTTTACCAGCTTCATCTCCTCTACCGAATCTCCTGTGACTTCGTCTTCCCTTTTTGCTCATAAGCAAGTAAGCTCTTCTCTACGACATATTTCACTTTTATCTTCGCTTCCTTTATTCGGTTTTTGATTCTTAGTTGAACCAGTAGGTCCTTCGACCCTCAAAGTAATATGGTATACTACATCTATGTTGTCCGTCAAACACAAATGCAATTCGTGCTCAAAAAAAGTTAGCTCGAATATTGCCCTCTTGTCTCCCTTCTTCACTTTACATCATGGAGATAGGAGGTCAAAAAACTCCTCTATGTACTCTCTCATAGCCATTTCAAAAACAACCTTGTCTCAGATTCTTAAACTTATTAGTCTGTCACCTGGTAGAAATGAATCTTTAAACTGACGAACTTCTTGTTCTTCGTAGTACTTCTCCTCCTGCTCCCTCTTCTGTCGTACATGTGCTCACCATAAGCTTGCCTTTTTGTTTTTCTTCAACTTCGCCTTCATGGTAGTGAAATATAACCGCTCTGAGTTCATAATTTCTTCTAGTTCAAAATACTGGTCCATCGCAACTAACTAGTCTAAGACCACGGAGGGGTCTCAGCTTCCATAAAAGTTAGGGACTGCTACAATAGTCTTCACAATGACTCCACTTCCCTAAGTATCTGTGCTTCTCCTACAGCTTGCACCACATAAGGGATGCCCCCAAGTATCTGTGCTTCTCCTACAGCTTGCACCACATAAGGGATGCCCCCACTACTGGAGCCCTCCCTCTCTTTGCATTACGTCTTCTCCTTGGGGCATTTGGTCTACCCCCTATTAGTAAGCTTTGCTTTTGACTCACGCCTTCCGGCCTGGACTTTCTTGCTACTACCTCTATGGGAATTTCCATCTCAACACTTCACTTATAGCTCTCTTGGAAATTTCGGCTGCATCTTCCCTGCTCGCTGCACGGCATTAAAGCGATTTCCTAAAGGCATAGTAGGCCTATCAATGGGAGTAGTTGAATACCTTTTTTTTTAAAAGACTAAAAGTCTTTGGCAAACCATGCCCAATAATCATTAGACCACACACACACATATATATATATATATGATAGTTGTATAACTTTATTTTATTAAGGCAACACACAAGCAAGACAAGCCTTGTCATGAGTGGAAAAGACGAAAAGCGCGAACCAAGATCCATAAAAAAAAATTGAATGAGGAAGATACAATCCCATTTTTATTTTTTAGAATTGTAACACCTGAACGTATCCATCCTTGCTCCATTACATTAGAACTAAAAAGAAGTTACTATCATTCTCAAGCTTTTCTTTGGGATGGACATCCCTTTTTGGACCACTCTTCAACAGCCCTTACCCTCTACAAAAAACAACAACGTGTCTGATTTAGATCTTCTCTTTTTTTTTTTTTTATTTTATGCTTATTCTCTTTTTTATGCCTCACACTGACGCAGCTGTAGATCGGGCCCTAGAAGTCCTCTCTGTGATTTCTTCTTTTGATTCTGTTGTCTACGAAAGAATGTTCATTTTGAGGCTTTTCTTTTGAGCATCCATTTTCTTGCTTTGAGTGAGGATTCTAGAATACTACTACTTACTACGAAGCTTCCTTGTTCCTCTTTCTTCCATAGGTTTCTATGCTCTAATAATGGTTTATCGCTTTGAAGTAAACAACTCCTACCCTTTCTTTCTCCTCTCTAATCGTTGTCTCCGCATAATGAATGGCAATGATTGGAAAAAAAACCTTTGGTCTCAGGCATAAGAGCTGGAATGGACTCTCATATTTGTCTAATGAATGATTAGATCGGGGGGCTCCCAATAATCAATAATCAAGACTAATAGAAGGCTTCCTTCTCCCTTCGGTCGAAGAAAAGATAGAAAGAAAAAAAGCAGTATACTACCCTAACCTTATTGGACAAATACAAGGTCTTAAGGCTGACCCCATCGGTGTTTCTTGGCCTTGGAGGACCATAAGAATCCCTTGGGAAAAATACGGCTCAAAAATGAAAGGGAAAAGTCCACTCTTGGAAGAGCTTCACGGTCGGGTGAAACACATAATGCATATATGAAAACGAAGTGTCCCTCAGACCAAGAGCCGAAGGCGACACTTAACACTTCTTCTGATCTTTCCATTTCCTCTATGTTATTCAGTCTATCGGAGCTTGGAACATAGAGGAGAAATCATCTGTATCTGTTATAGGGACACCCTTCTTTGGAGTTCTTTTTCGTCTTTGACTCCCTCTGTTTTTATTCCATCGGGCCATGGCACATATAAAGAAAGGTATGATTCATGTTATAAGGACACCTTCGCCAAACCTTCCCGGTGGGTCATTAATATTTAATATAATATACAGAAACCCTGACTTCCTATCTTCTCACAGCTCTTTATCCATCATGCTAGCGAAAAAGTGAAAGTACGATGGGCTCCTCCATGAGAAAAGGGATTCCTTAGTTAATAGGATATGTCCTTTAACTTGGAAGATTGGAAAACCTTCGTCGTCCTTCGAACTTTAGTTAGCATCGAGCCCTCTTTTTAGGAAGAATAGGAAAAGAGTTTCAATATTGAAACAGCATTGGATAAAGGAAGTCTTTGTTCATTCAATGGAATTACCGACCGATCTAGGATCTTCGGGAGCAGAGAATAGGATAGGCTACTGGTAGGACTGGCTTGTTGGCATAGGTCAGGCAAATTCCTCTAGTGGAAGGAATATACCCATAGATAAAAATCCAATTAGTAAGTAAGATCGAAAGAGTAGGGACAGATTTTTACATCAATCCTAGCCAGGGAAATCCCCGAATCGAAGGAAGAGTAAGCAAAAGGCTGCACATTCATGCGTAGACTAAGCTATTGTCGAAATAAGCGCAGTTCAGAGGGACTGATTGATCAAGGTCTTACAGAATCTTATTTCATAACCAAGATTTACCCATGTGCAAACTATTAGGAATGATGCTTTGACTAGGGGGAAAACATTGAATAGTAAAGGCTATGCGCAATCAACACAAATTGGATTCTCAAACACCGCCTTTCGCACCTAATACCATACTCTTCTTAAATCTTGGGCAAGAAGCCCATGAAGCGGTGAATCCCTCAGATCTTGCATTCCTAGCTTTGGATTCCATTCCTTCAAACAATTCTATAACACACAATGAATCGAGTTCAAAGAACTCTCCCCATAGCTTACTTCGACCTTTCTAACATTGCAGCTAAATTAACGAAGGAAGGAGGAGAGGGGACATATAATTGATCACAGAATTAGAAGAGGTTTGATTCCTCTTTGATGTGCTTAAGCTAAAAGTGCAAAGCGCATGCACAAAATGAGGGCGTCAGGAATGGGAAGACAAGAGAATCCATCTACCAAAAAAAATAATTGAAATAGAGCGAAGAATAGAAAGACAGGCAACGAAGGTAGTGAATCAAAGGGAAAATGAAATAGGCGGATTTAACATCGATCGAAGTGACTCACCAAGAGCATTGCCCAACAGGGGCTGCGGGGGCAGGATCTACTTCGTACCTTAGTCTCAGTATGTTCAACAAAAAGCTCCATACTACAAGCAAGAGATTGCTTCATTTAGGACAGAAAGTTCCTAAAATACTAAAAAAGGGAAAGCTAAAGCAAAAGGGCCAAGAAAACCCCTGCTGCAAGACCAGAAAACCCGGATCGGATACCACAACCAAATTAGAAGAGACTAAGAATAAAACTTTGCTAACTTTCAATTTTTTAACAATATTCAAAGTTGGATGTTATAGGTGATAATCGCTTATACCCCAAAGCTTCCTGCAGCTCTCGCATTATTGGTTGGTAAAGCTTGAGCAGAATACATTAGCGTATAGGTAGAATAAATAAAGAAAGGTAGGCCGTACAAGATAGAAAAGGCCTTTTAGTGCATCCATCATCCAGGATGCCGGCTTTATTATTTAAGATTTCTATGAGAAAGCAAGATAAAATATCTTCTTCATTGAGGAAAACAACCAACTCCCCAACTCCGGAGCTACCGCAAAAGAAAAAGCAGCGGGAACAAAGGAAGACAAACTTCATTCTAATTCTCTCTCCCCACCCCTTGAACTCTGTAACTCGCTTTATATGGATAAAATTGAACTAACACCATCTGGTGACTTAAGATTTATTCCTCTTCACTCGGATAAAACTACAAAATATAGGTTCAATGTCATTCATCTAGAGATTCGTTGAACATAGTTCAACTCATTCGACTGAAAGAAGACTCCTCACTTCTTTTCGACTCTAACTCCTCTACACGAGTCGTTGTTTTTCCTTCTGTTACTTTGAAAGTAGTTGTTCTACTCAAATTTTTTATATTCCTTTTTTTCTCATCAAAGCATATTCTTCTGGAAATCCTAGCTATTCTTAGCATGGGAATTTACTCAAAAGCATGAAACGTATGCTTGCATATTTTTCCAAAATCGGATATGTAATTATTGGAGACTGAGACTTAAATGGTGGATATGTGAGCATGCTAACTTAAATGTTGTTCTATATCTCCATGAATCGCAGAACTTTTGCTTGCATAGTCTTATTTGGTCTCCATATCAAAACTAATAAAGTAGGATTATACACAAAAGGCTCTCTCTTTAGCCCTTTGTCTCTTATCCCTAGGGGGCCTTCCCCCACTAGCAAGCGAATTGAGAAAGAATCTATGTTAGTATGATTGTATGTGTTATAGCATCTACTATACCAGGAATATCAATAGGCAGCTCATCGAAGTTTAACCGGGCTTTTTTTTTCTTTTTAGGTGGATAATGGTATAGAGTAGGTGAAGATTGACTATGAACCTGTGACGGATCTGAAGATGGAGTCTCTGAAGAGTTTAGACTCAAACCCTTATTAGCTATTATTTTTTCTTAAATGCTTAACCTCTCTTTTAAGATATCTATTTTGATATTCCAGTACTCTTTTATCTTGTCCAGCGTAGTCTTTCACTACGAATGCTTTTGTATCAACCCAAACACCATCCTTATCAAAGACAGCTTCTCTCTTGGTACTAGTAGTTGTTCCTATGTTTATATGAATATGCTTTTGATCGTTGTCCAGCATTTTCAAATTAACATTGAATAGGGTTGTCATAGTGGTGTGTGTAATGTGATCGAGTTAGCATATTATTTTTTATACCAGTCAAGAGTAACCAATGCTTTAGTCAACCCTTTATGTTTAATGACATCAGTGTGTTCCTCTTTAAAGAGACAATAATTCTTAGTACCTAAATAGATAGCATCATAGGATGCATACTCCAGTTTCAACTTCCCTAACTCCGTGGAAGAGATAACATCATCTGGAAGACGTCCTTTAATAAGAATAGAGTCGGTATCTGTGTAGTGATAATCTTCCCTAGAAATGTAAAGATACATATGGATACGAGCGCATGCAGGGATTGCCGCAGCCAGCTGAACAACTACTATCTTTGGAGGTTTCCACTCTATATCAGGAGTGCTCTCTGTATGGGTCTTATAGTCATAATATAGTATGAATCATTAAGCTTATCCGCATCGACAAAGTCATAAGTTTGAATTAATTTGAGATATCTTTGATAATTGCATATCTCTGTCAGTGAGGTTTGTGGGTTAATACCAAATCTCTCGTAGAGTGAATTCATAAGGAGCTTGTAGACATAAGCCTGGGACTCATTACCCTTATTCTTAGCCTTTATCCTTTCTGTAGAGAGCGTGGTAACAAAGTCCTTAAATGGGCTACAGGGATCCATCTTTTGAAAGATGTAACCGTAAAGAGGGTTACCTGACATCCTATGCTTTTAGCATATTTTATCTCTTCGCTATAATAAACACCGAAAAATTCACCTGTAGGGAAGATTAGTGTGTTTTTCAAAGTCCTATATGGTATGAATGGTCTTTTCATATTAGGAGTGGTGACAATATATGCCTCAAAAATACCAAACAAGTTTTCTAAATCCATATCTTCACAATTATCCTACCAGACAGGCTCTCCACCAGGCATAGGATAGTGTTTCATAACATATGGATATAATGAATGTCCTTTTATGTTCCTCTTCCATTCTTACTATCCTAACTTTTGCAAGGAAAGAAATCTCTTAGTGCACAAAGCAAGCAGTGAAAGAATGGCTTCTTTGCTTTCAAGATTAGCTACTATACTGTGAACACTCTTTCTTGTTTGTTTACCTTTCAAGCATGGTTTCAATCATGTCAGTGAGATAGCCAGAGCCTCTCTGTTCTCCTTTCTTTACAGAAGCAGATTAGAAAGTGCATTTAAAGCTGCTTAAATAAAGCATAAACGCACAATTAAAGGACTTGAAACATCCTTCGTTCACTCCAGTGAAGCATTTCGATTCAAGCTGAGCCTCCTAAAAGATGCTATGAAACCATCCATAGGTTTAGGGTACCCGCAAATCAAATGGTTCAAAAGCCGATTATGTATGTAAAATAACTGCATTTATCCCTATTGATAGCTTGCTTATATGACTTTTGTTACTTTCTCTACTTTCTCTGCCGTTACCGAACGGTCACTAACCTCTTGACTCACGAATTTTTTGGTTTACAGAGTGGCTCCGAGTTCAAACAACACTTGTCAACTAGTAAAGGACAGAAGTAAACTATAGGGGAATCTCACTCAATCGAATCGGTGGAATGCCCTACTTTCGGCAAAGTATACAGAGTGGCTGTTCGTTCAACCCAGCAAAGCATTTTGATTCAAGCTGTCGAATATAGATTGAGCAGAGGCAGAAGGCAATGGGAATCAAACAAATCCCATTGCTCCAACTAACACATTGTTAAGCTAAACCTCTTTTTTTGTCGGATGAAAGAGTAGTAGATATTTTCTTCGGTGGGAGTCTATATATCCATTTCTAGATCCATAAAAAGATTCTCCAGTTGTATATAGACCGGGAACATA
>NC_061111.1:159291423-159314886 GCF_002878395.1 Capsicum annuum | reverse complement strand
TTGTTTACATTTGATAACTGAGTATGAGTCAGTTGGGGCATGTTTCAATGGCTCGCTGGTTTTATTGATTTTCTTAGAGGCTTGTCAGACTAGTATAGATGTTGGGAGTTGACTAATAAGTCGTATTTTGTTATCTTTCTGAAATTCTTTTATTCTTTGATGATGATTACTCTGTTGATATTTGAGGGTTATTTTTGGAAACCCCGTTGATTTATGTTGAACTGAATGAAAGTGGCTCAAAGGGTTATCTTGGGGCTACTCGTAGACTCAAGCACTGTGTGATACTTCGAGACCCATTTTTCAAGGCATTACATACCCCACCCTGAGCTAAGAGCCATAGCAAGAGATATAGCATTGGTTGTAGGCTTAGTAAGCTCATAAACTGGCGAATAAATTCATTTGAAAGAGAAAGTCGGGTCTAGCTGACTCCCGAGTTGACCAATGATAGATAGGTAGGAATGGCAGGACCTAAACAAGCTAGGCTTTGTTAGCCAGTTCTCCTTTTATAAGCAATTCTTAATACCGCTTGGGCTCCCGGTGATAGAGGGGGATCCCATCGCTCTTGGAACAAATGATATAAGATCTTACTATAAAAGTCTTTTTATGAAATATACAGATAGACGGTATACAGCAATAACAATGGCAGCCAATTAGCAAAGATCAAGTGAACTCACTCAAGCGTACTGCACCAAAGACTGAACATTAACATACCTATAAAAGACCAAGCAAGAAGAATGTTTTCCTACCTTCCAAGGAACCCTCTGTCTAATAATTTTTCTCCAATACTTACTGTCGTATTGCCTAACGGCCTACTTACTCTATTCTGCCAACAGACAAGTCCTATACTTAGCTTTTTTTGTTGCAACGAATTCGTTTTACGAGTGAGCTGAAGCTACGTACCGAAGAATGAGTGAACGAGCTCCTGTTGCTCGAGGTTTCCTATCCTTTCCTGGCTTTATGGTAAGGGGTCAAAGTATGTACTCAGCTATATTATTCTTACGAACCAGTCTATCCTCTCCCTTATAGTTGAGTGACTACATACTTTGGTCGAGCTACTACGTACCTTACGGTCGAGCATAATGAAGAAACTCTCCCTATATAAAGAGTATCCACGTAAGACCTTATACGAACTATCTCACTATCTCCTTCAAAGTCTTCATATGAAGAAGAAGGATAGCTATACAGGGAAGCTGAGAAAGCGACGTGTACAGTACGGGTTTTGATAGTGAAACAATTAATCTGGTAAGCTTAGGTTAGTGGAGTGGTAAGTTCATTTTCACAGGTTTCAAATCTTCAAGCTTACAAAACAAGACCTAAGGAGTTTGGAGCCTTTGAGTTCTCCGCCGGTAATGGAAAGATGAGCTTCTCCATTGTAATGGTATCTGCTCGAGGAACCACATGGTTCAAACCTTTGTGCACAGCTCTTTCCCTAGGTCTACCCTAACTGGTCCAGATTTGAGCTCCTATCTTTCGAAGGTAATGCTAATTCTCTTGCTTAGAACAAATAAGGAAAGGAGAGTTTCACTTTGATTTGGTTTGTGTTCAGCCTACATATCATGCTACAAGCAAAAAGAAATAAAGCAGACAAGCTTGCTTCTTTCCTTATTCCCTCAGGCTCAAAAGATCCCGCTCTACCTAGTTCGCTTTGAACTGTAGTCCTTTATATCATTCTCGGTTGTTATCCTCCGTTCAATGATTATATATTGACATAGAAGGCTTTCTACGAAATCCCTACAGTCGAGTTACTGCATACCTCGTAGAGTTCCCAGCCTGTCTACTGATTGGATAGCTTATCTAGTCTTTTCTTTCCAAGAGTAAATCCTACTAGCTTAGCACTGTTGGGATTTTGGTTTTCCTTAGACTTCGACTAAGCTAGGACGAACCTTCTTTCTTAAAGAGCTGGACTGGGCATCTCACCTTGACGTTGGGCTATGTTATAACTTGAAACTTATCTGAAATTTACAATGACTGGCTGTACGTTATAAAATCCAACCGGTATGCCATTCATGCTTCTTTACAGTACGAGAACAAATTGACAGTGAAAGCTACTAGCCACACATATCTTCTTACCAAGATACCCTTTCCTTCTCAGAACTTTTGCAATAGCTATATTCTCAAGCTTTGATTCACTTGCACCCCTTTTTATTGAATTTATTAAAATAAGTTCGAAGGAGCTGGGACTCGGCCATGGGGATTGACTAAACTCAGGAAAATCCGCTAAAAAAGAGAAGGACTTTATATGTCTAGTCTTCTTACCATGTCTAAGAGTTCTAAAAGTTTGAATTATTATATGTTGTTAATAAGTCTCATAGCAGTTAAAAGAGATCCTAATAGATAGAGTGTCTAAGTCTGGAGTAAGGGTAAGACCCTCTAGGGCTATTCTTCCTATAAGGTTCCAATTTATCTTGGTGGAAGGAAGAAGGGCTACTAGAAGCCTAGAAAGAGTCTAGAGAATGAAGTGACTTACAAGATTCAATAAAGCAAGGGAACCGGGTTTCAGGCTGTGAAGAAGCCCTTAGCCCCAAGACTCACCAACATCTTAGGATGAGACATCGGGCTACCTGGAAAGATTCAATAAATTGGTGAACCAATGAGAGATGCTTCTAATTCTTTTCTTTCTCCTGACACTCACTATCCTACCCAAATAGGAAATTTGTTGAAATAAGAAAACTTAGGCTGTTGTTGAATCAACTTAGAATACAACCGGTACCCATGTCGCAACTAAAGCACTTGTAGCATACGTTCCATACACATCCAGCCAGTTGAAGTGAAGATCGAGAAAATATTATTCAAAGCTTGCTAATAACCAAAAAATAATTGGACTAGTGTAAGGGACTTTCTTTTCAAGCTAGCATTTTAGACCAATACAATCTATCAGGAAAATCAAAATGATTATTAATCAAGGCGGGAAGTCTCATTTCCAAAGAAGTAAGTTAGGAAAAAGGGGGGATTGAGGATAGATTTCATATGCGTTCTCTGCAGTATTACTATAATGGGCTTCTACAGAACTACTCTAATCGGATTTTTCTCCAAATTGAGCAATTTTCTTTCTCAAGGCAATGAGCAAGTGGATTGAATCCAGTAGTTAGGGAAGCCAGTACGCATACAGGAAGTGGTAAAGCTGCAGTAGAGTTGGCATTTGATTGCCCTATTGTTTACTTAAAATTCGACTCTAACTTTGCACTAGTATAAGACAATGGCCAAAAGCTATCAACCCTAGGGGAACTCAAGAAGGCAAAGGTGGAGATTTTTCTTTATCCACCCAAAATAGAGCTATCAGCGCTAATGGATCAATTCTTATTGTACTGGTGAATTCACCTATTGCCAATTATCCTATATTTTACTCTACTAGACAATATTAGTTGTCTAAACCTAGTAGATAGGACTCCTTCCAAAGCCACTAAAACCCTCTTCTATTTGAATCTTCTCCCGCGTGAGACAAGGTTATGAAATAGCTTAGTGCTAGCTAAGGAAGAGTGTAACGTGATCGCATCTGCTTCTTGAACACTCTATTCATCAAGACCGTCTTCTCTACCTACTGATTGCTACTCGGCTAGATGCTCCTATTTATTATTCGTAGATCGTAGATTAAGATGTTATTAGGTAAGGAAAGTCATTCCTTTCATTCCTTTATGAGAATAGATCCCCAATAGCTCGCAGATAAGGAATTCTTCTGCTATGACCCTTAGGTGAGATAATCAGTCTTGCTTTGCCAAAAAATCCCTCCTCACTCCAACTTTTTAAATAAATAAGCCCTGCGGGCCCCTCTCTAATAAGGAAAGAAATAAAATAATCTCAATTTTAAGACAAATCCGATCCGATGACTGTTCTCTACTAACCACAAGGATATAGGAACTATTTATTTCATCTTCGGTGCCATTGCTGGAATGATGGGCACATGTTTCTCAGTACTGATTCGTATGGAATTAGCACGACCCATCGATCAAATTCTTGGTGGGAATCATCAACTTTATAATGTTTTAATAACGGCTCACGCTTTTTAATGATCTTTTTTATGGTTTTGCCGGTGATGACAGGTGGATCTGGTAATTGGTCTGTTCTGATTCTGATAGGTGCACCTGACATGGTATTTCCACAATTAAATAATATTTCATTCTAGTTGTTGCCTCCAAGTCTCTTGCTCCTATTAAGCTCAGCCTTAGTAGAAGTAGGTAGCGGCACTAGGTGGATGGTCTATCCGCCCTTAAGTGGTATTACCAGCCATTCTGGAGGAGCAGTTGATTTAGCAATTTCTAGTCTTCATCTATCTGGTGTTTCATCCATTTTAGGCTCTATTAATTTTATAACAACTATCTTCAACATGCGTGGACCTGGAATGACTATGCATAGATCACCTCTATTTGTGTGGTCCGTTCAAGTGACAGCATTCCTATTTTTATTATCACTTCCAATACTGGCAGGGGCAATTACCAAGTTATTAATCGACCAAAACTTTAATACAACCTTGGAAGCCCTTGAGGGTTGGGGAGCTTCCCACTTATTTCTGAGTGTCAATCAAAACGATGCCCATCCCCCTGATAAGCCTCCTCTTGCCCTCGTCGCAGCAGTAGTTGATATGGGAGCAGAGGTTTTCCACCCTTTACTCCAGGACCCCCTACGGCGGCAGGAACTTAATGAGCGTCTCGCCTTCTATTTAGGGGCAGAAAACCTCCCCTTATCTAAAATCGATTCGACTCTAGGGCAACACAATAATCATTGTTTTTATTATCAAGCATGATTATTATTATGTTTTGACATGAGATTGATGCATGGGTTACTATCCCTAGATTAAATATTATTATTTCAAGAAAGAATATTCTTTAAGCATCAGATGATCAGTTTATTTTAAAATTTTCAGTAAAGATTTGATCTTTGATCCTCAGATTAGATTTGGAATCCACTTTACAGATTTATTACAGATTTCAAAAATCAAAATAGTATTATTTACAGATTGAATTAGATAAATACATAATTGGTTTCGTAATAACTCTTATGCAAACTATTGAACTGGATTTTCAACAGAATAAGCATATAGATTAAAAGAGAGTAGTATTTAGCACCAAGCTAAAAGTGTGGGATTAGCATGCCCTATCTTCCACAGAACTATGTTGCTAGGGTAGGTACAGATTCAGATTATTCCTATTTCTATATAGATGACAGATACAGATGTGATCACTTTGATTAGATTATACTCTTTGGCAAGAGTATGACACCTCTCCCCATCATGAGGTTTTTCCCATAGGGAAACAAGATGTTGGACTCCATGTTAGATCACATGGTTTATGCCGGTTAGAAGAACCTCCCTAAAAGAAAAGACAACAAAGTAATCTTGAAAGAAAAACTTTTAGAAAACTAAGTGTAGAGGCTCACAAACTATTCAGATTATGCTTTAGAGAAAGATATTAGTTACAGATTTCAACTTTCAGATTTTAAATATAAAAGTGAGTCCTTTCTACATTTAGACAGCATGATTTACAGATAGGTCACTAGCACAACTTTTAGAACTAAATGTTATGACTCACTAGATTTACTCAATATGCTTTACTACTCATGAATACAGATTTTAATTTCTAAGTTACTCAAGCTTATGTGAGTCATTTACATTTGGCATGAATTGTTTTACAAATGATGATGATGATTGATATACTATTTTCACTATGCATTTCTCCCCATATACTCAGTACATCCTCAATCTACTGATCTATATGTACTTCTATGTGCTACATTATCTCATAATATAGGTTCATATGCCTAGTTTAAGCAGTGAGAGTAATTTCGAGCATCTCCATATACATCCTGACAGTTGGTGAGTCCTCATAGTTCGAGGACTTAGTCATTCAATTTATTTTTGTCATAAAAAAATTAGATGATTCAATATTTGCAGACAGTTCGAGTCAGCTGGGGATTTGTCCCAGTGGCTCTCTAGATATTAGTAGTAGAGGCTTGTCAGACTGCTAGATTTGATTTAGACTTACTGAATTTGGAATTTTAGAGATTATTTTCAGATATTATGTTCAGGTAATTTTCCTCATTTAGTATGATTTTGATGTCTATATTTCCTTATTATGAGATTCAGACTTAGTAGAAGGCAGACAGGGTTAGCTTAAGGCTACTCATAGTCTTGAGCACCATATGATGTCTCAGAATCAGGTTTTGAGGCATTACAAACTTGGTATCAGAGCCTAAGGTTATAAGAGTCCTAAGGAGTCAGACAAGCCACGTTACATAGAGTCTTGATCATGGGGTAAAGCGCGCCACTTTTATGAGCAAGAGGCTACAGGATGTTCTTAGGAAATCATCTTTTTCTTTTATGATCTATTATGCTTATAGTATCTCTATCTACTTTTAACTCATTCTCTTACGTGACAGTTAAATATGCCTCTTTGTCGAGCTAACGCCCGCAGAAATAATAACCATCTACCCCAGCCCGTCGATCCTCTGAATAAGAATGTATCCCATGCTGAGTTTAGGGCTGCCTTTCAGGTGTTGGCCCAAGCTATGACTGCTAATATTTAGGGAAACCATTAGGCGGCAGTCCTACTTCAGCAGAATGGTGATTTAGCTACAGCTAGAATTTGTGATTTTATGAGAATGAATCCGCCAGAGTTTTTGGTCGAAGGTAGGTGAGGACCCACAGCTTTATTTAGATGTGGTAAAGAAAATCACCTAGATTATGTATGTTTTAGAGAAGGAGAGTGTAGAGTTAGCATCTTATAGATTGATGGATATAGAGTATGATTGGGTAGTTATGTGGAAGAATGGTGGAGGTGAGAATGCAAATCCTATGAGTTGGTAAGTATCTCAAAATATATTTTTAGATAGGTTCTTTTCGCGTGAGATGAGAGAAGCTAAGAAGTTTCTGAATTTAAGGTAGGGCTCAATGATAGTGAAGGAGTACTACCTTAAGTTCAATCAGTTATCTAAGTATGCCCCTGATACGATAGCTGATCCTAGGGCAAGTATGAGTAAGTTTTTTATCAGAGTGTCTAGCTTGGCAGTCAAGAAGTGTAGGACTGCCATGCTTATTAGAGACATAGATCTTGCTAAGTTGATAATTCATGCTCAGCAGATTGAGGCAGAGAATTTAAAAGAAAGAAAAGGGAAATAAGAAGCCTAGAACCTGGCAGTTTAAGTATGGTCAAACTAGGTATGGAGGGGAAATCCTTTGTAGTTTCAAAATCATTCATCTATGCCAACATTATCTTCAGTTAGTGATCTTTCTCCCAGAGCTATACAGGAGCAGTGGGGTAAGTTTTTTATATCCTGATCTCAGAATAGTGTGAATGGAAGACCCAGTTATCCTCCATGTGCTAAGTGTGGTATGAATCATCCCGATGAGTGTATGCTAGGACAAAATGATTGTTATGGTTGTGGTAAGTTTGGTCATGGAATTAGAGAGTGTCCGCATGCTAAGCAGGGAAACAGAGAAGTTCGTCCCCTGACTATAGCTACTAGTGCACTATCTCCTCTAGGTCGCCCAGACCCTCTTTAGGGCTTATCATCCAATACCAGTGGCGGTCAGTGCTAAAATTAGTTTTATGCTTTACCATCCCATTAGAAGCAGGAGGATTCACCAGATGTTATCACTGGTATGCTCTGTGTCTTTCATCTTGATGTTTATGTGTTGTTAAACCCAGGATCAAATTTTTTTTATCTGACCCCATTAGTTACAATAAATTTTGAGATAGGTCCTAAAAATATCCCTGATCCCTTCTTTGTTTCTACCCCAGTAGGTGAGTCAGTTGTTGATAGATAGATCTATAGAAATTATCTTATCACTGTCCTTCAAAAAATCATGTCAGCAGACCTAATAGAGTTAGACATGGTTTACTTTAATCTTATTCTTGGTATGGATTGGCTCCATTCCTATTATGCATCTATAGATTGTCGCACCCGAGTGGTAAAGTTTCAGTTTCCAGATGAACCAGTCTTTGAGTGGGAAGGTAATAAAGTATCTCCCAAGAGCCATTTCATATCCTATCTTAAGGCCAAAAATTTAATCTCCAAAGGGTGTATCTATTATCTAGTTTGAGTTAAAGACACTAAATCTGAGACTCCAATAGTTCAGTAAGTCAGTGTAGTCAATGAGTTTCCCGATGTCTTTCCTAAAGATTTTCCAGGGGTACCTCCCAATAGGAAAATAGAATTCAAAATTGACCTTCTTCCAGATACTCAAACGATTTTTATTCCACCTTATCGTATGGCTCCTGCTAATCTTAAAGAGTTAAAGGAGCATCTTAAAGATATCTTATAAAAAGGTTTTATAAGGCCTAGTGTTTCTCTATGGGGTTCTCCCATCCTATTCATGCAAAAGAAAGATGGTTCTTTGTGAATGTGCATCGACTATCGTCAACTAAATAAAGTTATAGTCAAAAACAAATATCTTCTTCCTAGAATTGATGACTTATTTGATCAACTCCAAGGTGAAAGTTATTTCTCTAAGATAGACCTTAGATCTTGCTATCATCAACTTAAATTAGGGAAATATGATATACCAAAGACAGTTTTCATAACCCATTATGGTTATTTTGAGTTTCTAGTTATGTCCTTTGGACTAACAAATGCCCCAGAAGCTTTCATGGACTTGATAAACAGAGTGTTCAAACAGTATTTGTACATCTTTGTCATAGTATTTATAGATGATATTCTTGTCCACTCTTGTAGTGAGGATAATCATGCATACCATCTTAGAATTGTATTACAAGCTCTTAGAGATCACCAGTTGTTCGTCAAATTCAACAAATAAAAATTTTGGCTAAGGTCAGTAGCTTTTGTTGGTCATATTATTTCCAGTAAGTGTATTCAAGTTGATCCCCAAAAGACAAAAACGGTAAGAAATTGGCCTAGACCTATTTCTCCATAAGACATTAGGAGTTTCTTGGGTTTAGCTAGCTATAACAGACATTTTGTTAAGGTTTTCTCATCTATTGTGTCTCCTATGTCTAGATTGACCCCAAAGAAAGTTAAGTTCCAGTGGTCAGATTCCTGTGAGAAGAGTTTTTTGGAGTTAAAGGCTCGACTCACTTTAGCCCTAGTTTTAGTGTTACCTGATGGTACAGATGGTTTCGTTGTGTATTATGATGCCTCTAGAATTAGCTTGGGTTATGAGATAATACAGAGAGGTAAGGTCATAGCCTATGCCTCTAGGCAGCTTGAGCCTCACGAAAAGAACTACCCAACCCATGATCTTGAGTTAGCAGATGTTGTGTTTGCTTTGAAAATATGGACACATTATCTTTATGGGGTGCATGTTGATGTGTTTACAGATCACAAAAGTATGCAGTATGTGTTTACTCAAAGGGAGTTAAATCTTTTTTAGAGAAGGTGGTTGGAGTTGTTGAAAGATAGTGATATGAGTGTATTGTATCATCCGGGCAAGGCCAATATAGTGGCAGACTCTCTTAGAAGATTGTCTATGGGCAGTATTGCTCATATGGAGAGTGATAAGAAAGAGTTAGTTCGGGAAGTTCACCGGTGAGCCAGATTGGGTGTTAGATTGGTTGATTCAGCTGAAGAGAATGTTTGGGTCCAGAGTAGTTCCAAATCTTCTCTAGTTTCGAAAGTAAAAAAGAAGTAAGATAAGGATTCTAGTTTGGTCAAACTGAAGGAGTCAGTTAAAGAACAAAAGATAGAGGTTTTCTCCCAAGGGGGAGATGGTGTGTTGAGATACCAGAGTAGATTGTGTGTGCCATGTGTTGATGGTTTGAGGTAGCGGATTATGGCGGAAGCACATGGTGCGTGTTTTCCATTCATCTAGATGCTACCAAGATGTATCATGACTTGCGGGAAACCTATTGGTGGAGTGGTATGAAGAGACATATAGCAGAATTCATAGCCAAGTGTGCAACTTGTAAACAAATTAAGGTAGAGCACCAAAGACCTGGTGGTACGTTGCAAGAGTTTGGTATCCTCACTTGGAAGTGGGAAGAGGTGAATATGGACTTTGTGACTCGATTACCTCATTCGTGTCTTCATCATAATTCGATTTTGGTTATTGTAGATAGATTGACTAAGTCAGCATATTTTTTTCCGGTTCACACGTCATACATAGTTGAAGATTATACCAAGTTGTGTATTAGAAAGTTGGCCAGATTGCATGGAGTTCCTTTTTGCATCATCTCAGATAGGGGTACTCAATTTTAGAAATCATTTCAGAAGGGTCTTGGTACCCAAGTTCGTCTTAGTTTATCTTTTTATCCGCAGACAGATGGTCAGGCAAAAAGGACCATTCAGACTCTAAAGGACATATTGAGTGCATCTGTTCTTGATTTCAAATGAAGTTGGGATGACCATTTGTCGTTGATTGAGTTCTCCTATAATAGCAGTTACCATGCTAGAATTCAGATGGATCTGTTTGAAGTTCATTATAGGCAGAGATGTAGATCACCAATTGGTTGGTTCAAAGTAGGTGAGGTCACTTTGATTGGACCATACATGGTGTTTGAGGCCATGGATAAAGTTTAGTTGATTGTAGAAACACTGAAAGTAGCTCAGAATCATCAAAAATCTTATGCAGACATAAAAATAAAAGATCGAGGTAATGACCTTGCGTATTTGAAAGTTACACCTATGAAAAAGGTAAAGAGATTTGGCAAAAAGGGAAAGCTTAGTCCCTGATATATAGGCCTATTTTTGGATTTTTAGTCGTGTTGGGAAGGTGGCGTATGAGCTTGAGCTACCCACAGATTTATCCTCAGTTCATCCAGTATTCTATGTGTCCTTGTTGAAGAATTGTATGGACGATTCAGTAGTTTTAGTTCCTCTAGAAAGTATAGATGTCCAGAATATCCTTTCATATAAAGAGGTCCCAGCAGAGATTCTTGACCATCAGATTCGTAGAATGAGGAACAAACAAGTTCCCTTGGTCAAAGTTATATGGTGAAAATAGTCTCTTGAGGATGCTACTTGGGAAGCAGATGCAGACATGTATACCAAGTATCCTCATCTCTTCTCTAGGAACTCAGATTCAGCTGAAGGTAATATTCTTTCTTTTTAGTTCTTTTCCTGTCTCAGATTCAGCTATATAGTTGTCCCCATTAATTTCATGTACTCACAAATCAGTTCAGTAGACCAGTATGTTTTTGATTCAGTCATACAGTTATTTTAGTTGTGCATGATAGCTTATAGACTCAAATTCCTTAGTATTTTTATCTTAACTAGCCACATTCGAGGATGAATGTTCCCAAGGGGGAGATAATATAATACCCCATACTTTTCCTAGCTTAATTTCACTCCTAGAATGTCAAAGGTAAACTTCAAAGATGAATGGCTTTTATTACATGTAGAATTCTCCATATTTAGACCATCCATTATGTTGGAAATTGAATTATCTTTCCATCTATACCAATTTTGCCCAAATTCGATACTCGGTTGAAAAGTTATGGGATTTTTCGTTAAGCAGTATGCTTTACATGATTATTATGATGTTTTGACATAAGATTGATGCATGGGTTACTATCCCTAGATTGAAAATTGTTATTTCAAGAAAGAATATGCTTTAAGTATCAGATGATCATTTTATTTTCAGATTTTCAGTAAAGATTGATCTTTGATCCTCAGATAAGATTTGGAATCCACTTTACAGATTTATTACAAATTTCAAAAATCACAATAGTTTTATTTACAGATTGAATCAGATAAATGCATAATTGATTTTCTAATAACTCTTATGCTAACTTATGAAGTGGATTTCCAATAGAATAAGCATATAGATTAAAAGATAGTAGTATTTAGCACCAAGCAAGAAGTGTGGGATTAGCGTGCCCTATCTTTCATAGAACTACGTAGCC
This sequence comes from Capsicum annuum, assembly GCF_002878395.1. NCBI lineage: Eukaryota > Viridiplantae > Streptophyta > Magnoliopsida > Solanales > Solanaceae > Capsicum > Capsicum annuum. The sequence continues at coordinate 159,303,097 of NC_061111.1, read as the reverse complement.
AATGTAGGTACAGATTTAGATTATTCCTATTTCTATATGGATGACAGATACAGATGTGATCACTTAGATTAGGTTATACTCATTAGCAAGAGTATGACACTTCTCCCCATCGTGAGGTTTTTCCCTTAGAGGAACAAAACGTTGGACTCCATGTTAGCTCACATAGTTTATGTCGGTTAGAAGAACCTCCCTAAAAGAAAAGACTACAAAGTAATCTTGAAAGAAAAGCTTTTATAAGCATAAGTGTAGAGGCTCACAAACTATTCAGATTATGCTTTAGAGAAAGATATTAATTACAGATTTTAGCTTTCAGATTTCAAATATAAAAATGAGTCCTTTCTACATTTAGACAGCATGATTTACAGATAGTCACTAGCACAGCTTTTAGAATTAAATGTTATGAATCACTAGATTTACTCAATATGCTTTACTACTCATGATTACAGATTTTAATTTCTCAATTACTCAAGCTTATTTGGCATGAATTATTTTACAAATGATGATGATGATTGATATACTATTTTCACTATGCATTTCACCCCCATATACTCAGTACATCCTCAATGTACTGATCCACATGTACTTTTATGTGCTACATTGTCTCATAATATAGATTCAGGTGCTCAGTTTCAGCAGCGAGAGTAATTTCGAGCATCTCCATGTACATCCTGACAGCTGGTGAGTCCTCATAGTTTGAGGACTTAGTCATTCAATTTATTTTAAGCTTAACAAATTAGATGATTCAGTATTTGCAGACAGTTTGAGTCAGCTTGGGGTTTGTCCCTGTGGCTCTCTAGATATTAGTAGTAGAGGTATGTCAGACTGCTAGATTTGATTCAGACTTACAGTATTTGGTATTTTGGAGATTATTTTTAGATATTATGTTCAGGTAATTTTCCGCATTCAGTATGATTTTGATGTCTATATTTCCTTATTGTGAGATTCAGACTTCTTAGAAGGCAGACAGGGTTAGCTTAAGGCTACTCATAGTCTTGAGCACCATATGATGTCTCGGAACCAGGTTTTGAGGCATTACAAACTTGGTATTAAAGCCTAAGGTTATAAGAGTCCTAGGGATTCAAACAAGCCACATTATGTAGAGTCTTGATCATGGGAGTAAAGCGCGCCACTTTTATGAGCAAGAGGCTATAGGATGTTCTTAGGAAATCATCTTTTTCTTTCATGATCTATTGTGCTTATAGTATCTCTATCTGCTTTTAACTCATGCTCTTACGTGACAGTTAAATATGCCTCCTCGTCGAGCTAACGCCCGCAGAAATAATAACCATCCACCCCAGCCCGTCGATCCTCTGAATAAGAATATATCCCATGCTGAGTTTAGGGCTGCCTTTCAAGCGTTGGCCCAAGCTATGATTTCTAATATACAGGGAAACTATCAGGAGGCAGTCCCTCTTCAGCAGAATGGTGATTTAGCAGCAGCTAGAATTTGTAATTTTATAAGAACTTCCAATTCTCACTCGTCCTTTTCCAGTAAGCCATAATGATAGTGGCGCATTGCGGTGGCATGTAAAATCGGGAATATTTTATTATTTCCAGTTCCGATAAATGTATATAGGGGTAGTTTGGTCAATTCCCCAGGCCCTCAATTTGTCCAAAACAAGGAATTAAGTACTTTCTAAGCACTTTATACCCAATTTTCATCCATTATCTCTCAAAGAAAAATCCTAGAGCTTAAAAGCTTACTCTCCAAGAAACCAAATTCCTCCATTGTTTCTCCAAGAAAGCTCTAAATTGAGGATTCCCAAATCAAGAGTTCATCTTCAAAAGCTCCAATAGGAATCCAAAATTCAAGTTTCTTCATCTAATCATCAATTAAGGTATGTGGGGTTTATGAACAAGGATCCTCTTTTATCCTTCTGCCCAAACCAAGTTTTTATTTTAAATTTGTATGATTTTGAATGATTATACATGAGATTTAAATTTGGTAAGTTCATCGGTTAGCCAAATTGGGTGTAAGATTGGTTGATTCAGCTTAAGGGAATGTTTGGGTCCAGAGTAGTTTTGAATCTTCTCTAGTTTTGGAAGTGAAAGAGAAGCAAGATAAGAATTCTTGTTTGGTCAAACTGAAGGTGTCAGTTAAAGAACAAAAGATAGAGGTTTTCTCCCAATAGGTAAATTATGTGTGCTATGTATTGATGGTTTGAGGCCGTGGATTATGGCGGAAGCGCATGGTGCGCGTTATTCCATTCATCCAGGTGCTACCAAGATGTACCGTGACTTGCAGGAAATCTATTGGTGGAGTGGTATGAATAGAGATATAGCAAAATTTGTAACTAAGTGTGCAACTTATCAACAGGTTAATGTAGAGCACCAAAGACCTGGTGGTATGTTGCAAGAGTTTGGTATCCCCACTTGGAAGTGGGAAGAGGTGAATATATACTTTGTGACTGGATTACCTTATTTGCGTCATTAATATGATTCGATTTGGATTATTATTGACAGATTGACTAAGTCAGCATATTTCTTGCTAGTTCATATGTCCTACGCAGCTGAAGATTATGCCAAGTTGTATATTAGAGAGTTGGTCAAATTTCATGGAGTTTCTTTGTGCATCATCTCAGATAGGGGTACTCAATTTTGGAAAGCCTTTCAGAAGGGTCTTGGTACCCAAGTTTGTCTCAATTTAGCTTTTAATCCATAGACAGATGTCCAGGTAGAAAGGATCATTCAGACTCTAGAGAACATGTTGAGGTCATGTGTTCTTGATTTCAAAGGAAGTTGGGAAGACCATTTGTCATTGATTGAGTTCACCAATAATAACAGTTACCATGCTAGTATTCAAATGGCTCCATTTGAAGCTCTTTATAGGAGGAGATGTAGATCGCCAATTGGTTGGTTCGAAGTGGGTGAAGCCACTTAGATCGAACCAGACATGGTATTTGAGGCCATGAATAAAGTTTAGTTGATTAGAGAAAGACTAAAAGCAGCTCAAAATTGTCAAAAATCTTATGCAGACGTAAGAAGGAGACATCTTGAATTCTAGGTTGATGACCTTGTGTATTTGAAAGTTTCACCCATGAAAGGGGTGAAGAGATTTGGCCAAAGGGGAAAGCTTAGTTTCCGATAAGTAGGCCCCTTTTGGATTTTAAGTAGTGTTGTCCTCAGTTCATCCAGTATTCCATGTGTCCTTGTTAAAGAAGTACATGGATGATTCATCAATTATAGTTCCTCAAAAAAGTACAGATATTCAGAATAACCTTTCATACGAAGAGTTCCCAGCAGAGATTCTTGACCGTCAAGTTCGTAGACTGAGGAACAAAGAAGTTCCCTTATTCAAAGTTTTGTGGCGAAACTAGCCCGTTGAGGGTGCTACTTGGGAAGAAGATGCAGACATGCATACCAAGTATCCTCATCTCTTTTCCACGAACTTAGATTCAGCTAAAGGTAATAGTCTTCCTTTATTTAGTTCTTTTTCCAGTAGCAGATTCAGCTATAAAGTTGTCCTCATGTAATTTTAGGCACTCGCAGATCAGGTCAGTAGCCCAGTATATTTTCAATTCAGTCATATAGTTATTTCAGTTGTGCATGATAGCTTATAGCCTTATATTCCTTAGTATTTTTAGTTTAACTAGCCATATTCGAGGATGAATATTCCTAAGGGGGAGATAATGTAATACCCCATACTTTTTCTAGCTTAATTTCACTCCTAGAATGTCAAAGATAAGCTTCAAAGATAAATGGCTTTTATTACATGTATAATTCTCCAGATGTATTCATTCCATTGTGTGGGAAATTAAATAGCTTTCCATCAATACCAATTTTTCCCAAATCCGATACTCGGTTGAGAAGTTATGGCATTTTTAGTAAAGCAGTACACCATCTGGGAAAACACCGCGTCGCGGTGAGGCTTAAATTCCCCTCGCATCGCAGTGAGGTCTAATTTTCCAATTATCAATTTTCAGTGACTCACCACGATATTGGCGGGTGTTGGCTAAAACGACATTTTAACAGCTTACTATGATAGCTCCGCGCCGCGGAGAACTTCCAGTTCCCACTCGTCCTTTTTCCAGTGAGCCACCGCGATAGTGGCGCATCGCGTGGCTTATAAAATTGGGAAAATTTTATTATTTCTAGTTCAGATAAAAGTTTAAAAGGGGTAGTTTGGTCAATTTCCCAGTCCCCCAATTCGTCTAAAACAAGGATTTAAGTACATTCTAAGCACTTTATACCCAATTTTCATCCATTCTCTCTCAAAGAAAAACTCTAGAGCTTAAAAGATTAGTCTTCAAGAAATCTAATTCCTCCGTTGGTTCTCCAAGAAAGCTCTAAATTGAGGATTCCCAAATCAAGAGTTCATCTTCAAAAGCTCCAATAGGAATCCAAAATTCAAGTTCCTTTATCTAATCATCAATTAAGGTATGTGGGATTTATGAACAAGGATCCCCTTTCGTTCGTGTGCCCAAACCAAGTTTTTATTTCAAATTTATATGATTTTGAATGATTATACATGAGATTTAAATTAGATTTCATACCCATTATGGCTAATTGCAAAAGTATGAGATTTCAAGTGATTTAGAAGTTGAATTGCATGTTTATTTTCATATTTTCATGCCTATTGCAGAAATTTCCAGATTTTGAGATGAATCATCATTGTTTTCATTATCAAGCATGATTATTATTATGTTTTGACATGAGATTGATGCATGGGTTATTATTCCTAGATTGAATATTATTATTTCAGAAAAGAATATGCTTTAAGCATCAGATGATCAGTTTATTTTCAAATTTTCAGTAAAGATTTCATCTTTGATCCTCAGATAAGATTTGGAATCCACTCTACAGATTTATTATAGATTTCAGAAATTAGAATAGATTTATTTATAGATTGAATCAGATAAATGCATGATTGGTTTCGTAATAACCCTTATGCTAGCTTTTAAAGTGGATTTCCAACGGAATGTGCATATAGATTAAAAGGGAGTAGTATTTTGCACTGAGCTAGAAGTGTGGGATTAGCGTGCCCTATCTTCCACAGAACTACGTAGCCAATGTAGGTACAAATTCAAATTATTTCCATTTCTATATAGATGACAGATATAGATGTGATTACTTAGATTAGGTTATACTCTTTGGCAAGAGTATGACACCTCTCCCCATCGTGAGGTTTTTCCCTTAGGGGAACAAGACATTGGACTCCATGTTAGCTCACAAGGTTTATGTCGGTTAGAAGAACCTCCCTAAAAGAAAAGACTACAAAGTAATCTTAACAGAAAAGCTTTTTGAAAACTAAGTGTAGAGGCTCAAAAACTATTCAGATTATGCTTTACAGAAAGATATTAGTTACAAATTTCAAATTTAAGATTTCAGCTATAAAAGTGAGTTCATTCTACGCTTAGATAGCAAGATTTACAGACAGATCACTGGCATAGCTTTTAGAACTAAATGTTATAACTCACTAGATTCACTCAATATGCTTTACTACTCATGATTACAGATTTCAGTTCCTCAGTTACTAAAGCTTATGTGAGTTATTTACATTTGGCATGCATTGTTTTACGAATGATGATAATGATTGATATATTATTTTCACGTAAGCATTTCACCTCCATATACTCAGTACATCCTCAAAGTACTGATCTACATATACGTCAGTGTGCTACATTGTCTCATAATGTAGGTTTAGGTGCTCAGTTTCAGCAGCGAGAGTAATTTCGAGCATCTCCATCTATATCCTGACAGTTGGTGAGTCCTCATAGTTCAGGGACTTAGTCATTCAGTTTATTTTTTTCATAACAGATTAGATGATTCAGTATTTCCAGATAGTCCGAGTCAGCTGGGGATTTGTCCCAATGGCTATCTAGATATTAGTAGTAGAGGCTTGTCAAACTGCTAGATTTGATTCAAACTTATAGGATTTGATATTTCAGAGTTTATTTTCAGATCTTATGTTCAGGCAATTTTTTGCATTCAGTATGATTTTGATGTCTATATTTCCTTATTGTGAGATTCAGACTTAGTAGAAGGCAGACGGGGTTAGCTTAAGTCTATTTGTAGTCTTGAGCACCGAGTGACGTCTTGGGACTAGGTTTTGAGGCATTACACGTACCTTGGTTAGAATCCGCTAGACTAGTCAATAAGCATCATACAACTTGGAAAGATACCACTCCTACCCTATCATACGAGAAGTAAGATGCAAACTCATACCTTGGGCAAAATGCAACATAAACTCATTGACTATTGTACGAGAAGGGGGACCCAAAATTGTATCTTAGCATACTACTAGTACTCATGAATCAAATGTTGTCCAAAGTGTGCAAAGCTCAAGAAATTTTGCAAGGGCCAAAGTTTAGGGTGTTTTATTATCCCCCACTTAGGATCATTCATCCTCAAATGACAGGTAAAGACGAGCACAAGCATGAGTTAACCATTAGTACATACCAAACTTTCTTTCAATCAATTTAGAAGACAAAGACATAACACAAGATGAGAAGATCATCATATACCCCAAGCAGGATTTACACTCCAACACCTCTATCCCGACCTCTAACTTATAACACAAAGATGTGATGAAGAACAAATACTTCACGCACAAATTTTTGGAACAAAGAATCAACGTTGATACTTGGACTCCATGTCCTCTTTTGCATCCCCGGTGGCTCCTTCAAACTTTTGGTCCAACCATAGAACCCTCACCTAAGCCACACATTTTGTTTGCAACAACCAAACTTGCCAACCCAAGATCTTCACCAGGACCTCCTTTTAGGATAAAGAGTCCGAGATACCAATACCACCCAAAGAAAACAACCAACGAAGGATCACCCATACCTTACCTCAACACAAACATATAGAATACCGAATGAATGGAATTCATGCTAGAGGGTAAGTCTAATTCATCTTAGAATTTCCCATAGACACATCACTATGAGAGCTTGAGTCTAGCTATACAATACTTCCATATTCAGGCCTATCAAAGCAAAAAAGTAGTTAACTTAGGCCACTAGGCTCAATTGCTTACATCCATCCCAAAACACTATTCTGTTTCCATCACTACCGCCATGCATCATGACACATTAAGATTCTCTAGTACCCATCACAACGATTGGTATATCCTTCAATCACAACATTTAAGTCTACCTCTTCTACTTTCGCGGTATGGCCTACCCTCTTAAAGAATTTGCAACCTCTACCATTTTCACAAAGATTTTCACCACCTACTCGTCTCCTAACCATTTCTCATGACAACAACCTTACCTCACCCTCCCCTTCTTCTCCAAAGCCTTAGTTCTATTAGTCACCCAGAATCTCTCCCACCAAGGACTTCTACTTTCCCTCATTTCAAAATATTACTACAACTTCAAAGCCACTACTACCCTAACATAAGAAGGGTTATTAAGGAACTAAAGTACAAGAATCACTCATGCTACTCAAGGTGAGACCTTCAAAATAAGACATGGTACAATAGGCATGAAGTACGTCATAACAACCACCAAGCTCATAAATGAAGAATCATCCCGATAAAACCATACCATAGCAGAAGTCCTTAGAACTGGACACCGAAAGACACACGATCACATATATAACAGGTAATGCAACATAAGGTCAAGATTCATATCTGGGCAACAAGGTAAATACATAATGTGAACCTTAGGCATAAGTGCTATCAGAATGTGTGCAACAGCAGTAAAGTACTCTCTTAACTGAGATAGGAGAAAATTGTTGGAATATGCAACCTGACCTTTCTTTTAAGTCCACCGCTAGAATAAAATTTAAGATTAACCCTCGACATTCATCCCAGGACAACTAAAAGCACAATACTCTGCTCTAATGGGCATTACCAAGAGCATACATTAGGGACGCTTGGTTTTCGTATACCTAAACCTCATTCATCAAAATGCTACCTAGAGCCGGTATAGTTATACAAACTTCATGCTCTAAACCATCCAATTATAAGTCACAACTTTCCCACTCCTGTATTCCCCAAGCCATCAACATTGCCCAGTCTTCATACCTCATCTAATTTACCAATCTACCTCCATAATTCCCACATTGTTATCCCCGAGCTAACATACTCCCTTCATCAAAAGCAACATCTAGGTTCAAACTTAGTATCCATCAACTACTATGCACTACTAACAAAGTACCCTATATAAAATACATACATATGGTCCGCCCCACAAGGAGGACACCCTAAATCCCTTATTCACCCACTGATAACCTATCCATTTCCAGGGTAAACCATCCCTCTTATGCATGAAAACATGAAAAGTACCCCATGAATAACACTAGGACAGATAAAACCTTTACCTAAGGGGTCCTTTAATTGTTCCTTAGGCTCCTTTAACTCAAACCGAATAGTTCTATAAAGAAGAAAAAGAAATTGGATAAGTGTCCAAAACCAAATCAATCTCAAACTCCATCTCCATATTAAAAAGACACTATGAGGGTCACCAAGAAAGACCTCAAAAACTCATTCACCACCAAAATCGAATACAAAAAAACAACTTTTGAGTTAGAATATTTAACTCGAACCAAATAATAGAGACACCCACTTTGGAGATTAATCTCCAAGCTCTAAAAATGATATAACCTTTCCCCTAATAGTCAGGGAATGGAACCATCCTCCTATTCCATATCCAACTCACTAGCGAGTTTAAAGATAACCATACAGGTCCGACAGTCCAATGATGTATAGTATGAGTGTAACCAATCCATCCCCAAAATGACGTCGAAACCCACCATATCTGAGTCAAATAAACCCACCAAAGTCTCTTTACTAACAATAGATACCACACCCCCTATAGACCCATTTGGCAATCACAGAGTTACCTACTAGGTAAAAATGGAAAAAGAGTCCAAAATAACCTTGGGGTCTAAACCACAAATGGGGTCACATAAGAGAAAGGGGACCCCAAACTAATAAACCCTACACATCATGAGAAAAGAGTTTGCAACATACCAGTGTCAACATCAGAAGATGTTTCGGACCCCTAAGGTATTGTAAGAGCATTGAGATGATCCCGAACAGTGTCGGAGCCAGAGGCAGCACCCTTGGTGTAAGATCTAGATAAGGGGCAATCGGTATCCTATTTACCCATGTGAGAATCCTTATGGGACACTCTCATTGCATATAACCCAATTAACCACAACTAAAATACTGATTTCTCTCTTTTTTGCAATAACCAAGGTGCAACCGACCATAAAATCTACAAGAAGGGTAGAATGGTATAGATTGGACCCCACTAGTATGACATTAGGCACCTTATGCCCTAGAAGTATTACAAACATTTGTTTCCCAACTACTTCAGGTAGGGAGTACTATCTATAGAATGAGATTTAGGACCCACCCAACTCTTTCTCTTAGACCACTTACCAACATACCATTAGCCTCCCTTTTGTTCAAAAAACTGAGACCTGTTACTCTGCCTATTTCCCAACCTTTGTTTATTCTCACCTATACCAATAGGACCAAACTGGCATGACAGAATTATTACTATCTTGGTCAATAGATTAATAAAATTTCAAAACTCAGCATTGGTAACCTCTTCTTGGAGTAACTGAACATGAGTACAACCTTCTAGAGTAGGGTCAGTGGAAACCGCTGGAACTCCACAGGGAAAATCCAAAACTACAATCCTTGACTGAGTTTGTGCCCTATGAGTTGGACGAGATCTATCCATGTCGTCCTTAAGCTGGACAAGTGAGTTTCCACAAACTTCAATCATTGAGAGGACATGATCTGAAAGGTGAACCAAAAGAAAGTGGAACATTCCTAGATACCTTGTAGCCTCCTGATTATAAGTGTGGTACACAACACTCCCATAATTAAGACTCTACTCGAGATGAATTTGTGGACACCCCATGACACCAAAACCTAGCCTCTAATAGAAACTTAACATGATCCAAATCAGGGCTTTGTTGTAATAGGCATCTCAAGTCCAACCGGGATTAGAGACCACCCCTGATACCCAATCCAACTAACCAGCATATACCCTGAGTCGGATGAATTCCAAATATATAACAAGATAGCAAATTAGAAGATATAATGACTTTGGGATAGGTCTACTTACTAGACCAACCCAACCAAGTCAATCCATCCAATAACCAAACAAACAAACAAAAATTGATAATCCCATGTATATATATAAATATATCATGATCATTCTATACCTAAGTCGACAATTGTCCAAACAAAGCCTTTAAATCAAATCAAAGTGTATCTAGTCGGGACATGCCCCCGACCATAGCCAAAAACCAAAGTCTATGAAAAGACAAAAGTATGTAAGTAATCCATGACATGAAATGGATGCCTTTTGAAATATGGAATCTCACCCCTTCACTCCAACACTAACTGTCCCCAAATTTGATTAATTAATAGGAGGAGTAGTATGATCGATTCCTGCATTGCGTGGGGATACAGTGCTCGAAGATGAGTTAGTGGGTGAACGCTAGCATGCACTCAGAATAAGGATAAAATACTGGAAACCTTTAAAACTAAGAAAATAATCATATGCATTCAAAAACATACCTATATATATAATCCATACTGTGAAAAGGGAATCGGGTTTAGCATGCTTTTAAAACTATTAACCTTGGTATGTGTAGCTTAAATATCCTAGAACCACCCACGGGCTATAAGGGTCCAGTGTTACCCCTGGAATGGGCCCTAATGCATGTAGCCACACAAACTAAAGATACCATATGAGTAGGGGATTCTCGTGTACCCTTCGCTCTCCATTATACATATATACAAGTGTAACTTAGGGGATTCTCATGTACCCCATAAGTATAGTATGTGGTCTCTATGACCAACCCTCATGTCGTCAAACATGAGTTTCCATTGTTCATCTATTGGACTCACACTTTCATGATTAGCTATCACACTCCGTCATTATTAGCCAATTAAAACCATTGTCACACAACCAAACCACCAATTCTATTTATTATTAATCAAAGCTATAATAAGTGGTATCGTCATACCAACTATAGCTTACAAGTAATGTCCTTAGCTAACCTTTTAAAATATGTGGGACTCCCATGTACCTGGAGATTTCATTATCATTAAGTTCACTTGGGGGATTCCGATATACCCCACAAGTAGTTCATTATTATATTTGCTTAGGGGATTCCCTTATGCCCCACGTGGCTTTCAATTAACCATAACAATGACCACCAAGACCTTACCATGTAATCATTTAAAATAATTAAAACCATCCAAATCAAGTTAGGGTTCTATTACCACTTTATACCATGCAAAGTTGTCAATAAAAGTTCAATAATGTAACAAAAACATTCTCATAGGCATTTTATCAAACACGTTGAGGGCATGTAGTTTCCAAAACCAAAAATCAAGTACCAATTAACCATTACCATGTAACCACATATGCAAACCACCAATAAAATATGATAAACCATAATTGAAACATAGGAAAGCCATTACCATCCATTTATAACCAAAATCCCAACATATAATTCAGGACCCAAAACTATACCATATGTATGCCATAAAACAAATACATTAAATCATGACTTTAATTGAACTAACAATGAGGGAGTAACTTGCTTTATTTATGAAGATTTATAAACAGAAACTTGACTCTTGAGCCTCTAGATGAGCACCTTGTAGAAAACCCTAGCCAACCTTCTTGAGAGAGTTTAGAGAGGATTTGAGAGTGTTTTATCTTTCTAAAGTGAGTTATAAGAGGCCACAAAGGGT
>NC_061111.1:159249871-159288423 GCF_002878395.1 Capsicum annuum | reverse complement strand
AAAGTGGCTCAAAGGGTTAGCTTGGGGCTACTCGTAGCCTCAAGCACTGTGTGACGCTCCGAGACCCATTTTTCAGGGCGTTACAGAACCTTCCCTTAGGTACTAGGCAACTACCTTCCCATTCAATCACCAGCTCATTTAGAAAATAGAAACTGACCCTATGGGTTAGACAGTCAAGGGATGCATAGCACAAATGCAATCAATTTATCCCCAAAATCACATCAAAGTCTACCATGTCCAACTCTATTAGATCCACCAAGGTCTCCTTACCATGGACTAACATCACACAACCCCTGTAGACCCTTCTAGCCATAGTGGAGTCACCCACCAAGGTGGACATAAAAAAAATCCAAAATACACTCAAGATCAAAACCAAAATGAACAACCACATAAGGGGTCACATTAGAGAGTGTAAACTCAGGATCAAGTAGATAATATACAACACGAGAGAAAAGTTTGAGCATACCAATAACAACATCAAGGGATACTTCAGAAACCTAGTGGGTAGAAAGAGCATACAGACGATTCCGACCAGTGCTGGAGCCAGGAGTAGAAGTAGCACTCTATGGTGCAAGAGTTAAAGAAATGGAAATCGAAATCTTTTTAGCCCCAGTAGTAACCCTATAAGGATATTCCCATTGCATATGACCAATTTGACCACAACTAAAGCACGGATTCCTCCCCTTGTCACACTGTCCACGATGCAACAAACCATAAAATCAATAAGATAGATAGGATGGGGCTGATTTTGTTTCGCTAGCCTGAAACTAAACATTTATGTTACCAATAGAGAAGGATCAGTGTAGGATGGTGGAACTCTATGATGGCCATCAAAATTAGCAACCCTTGGCTTTGTCCTTCAAAAGTAGGATGAACTCTATCCACATTGCCTCAAGTGGGACAGAGGAGCTTCCACAAGCATCAGATCTTTGGGGAGACGTGATTTGAGATGCGAACAAATGGATATTAAAGGAAATTCAAGACCTTAGACTCTATTGCTCGAAATAGAACAACAAAAAAGGGAAACATTCCTAAATGTCTCATAGCCCCTTCCTTATAAGTGTGGCACACTACACACCTATAAATAATATTCTACTTGGCATGGCTTTGAGGATACCCAATGACACTAAACCTAGGCTCTAATACCATCTCTGTCATGACCCAAATTAGGGCCTAGCTATAATGGGTATCTCAAGTCCATTGGAATCGAATATCACCTCCTTGCACCTAACTAACCAACATAATATCACCCCTGTCGGATGAATAATAAACATATAACAAGATAAATTTATAAAGCAAAAGATACATCTATGGTCCAGAACCAACGACCGACCAAAATAATCGACCAACATCCCCCAAGTCCATAGTAATCCAACAAAGCCTCTACTAAAATTGAATATTAGTAAAGTATCGGGATATGCCCCCGACTATATCCAAAAATAAGTCTAAACTATCTGAGACCCAAGGGAATAAAATATGAAACGTAGACTTTTGATGTATGAAAGCTCACCACTTCAATGTCAACTCACGAACCGATCTCAAATCCTAATCACTTAGCAAGAAAAGTAGAAGTATGATCAGTTCTTGCATCGCGTGGGGATATAACATTTAAAGATGGTTAGCGAAGAGAATGCTAGTATGTAACTCAAGGATAAGGGATAAAATAATGCCAATATCAACAGTTCAAAATTATTCAAATTCCATGCACATTAGGATAACAAAAACCCTAATGCAGAAATTGGAGATTTGCGTGAAATGATGCAAAATCTGATAACAGAGGTGGGACATCTAGTTGGGAAGGTCTTATCCTTGGAGAAATTAGATCACACTGTGATGGAATTAAGGAAGTAACTAGCTGGTGATAATTGAAGAAACACTGTTCCATTGAGGAATGAAGGAGATTCTGATCAAGGTGAGAGGGTTGCATTGCATAGGGAAAGAGAATGGAGTCCTGACAATTGCAATAACTCTCAATTTCATAATAGTCCTAAATTCCATCATTCAAGCTTCAATAGACGGTCAAGAATGGAATTCTTGAAATTTAATGGAGATGATTTGAGATCTTGGTTGTTTAAGATTGAACAGTTCTTTTCTATGGAGAATGTACTAGCAGAAGAAAAAGTGGAAATTGCTTCTATGCAGTTGGAAGGGGAAGCCATCCAATGGCATATTTCTTTTATGAGATATAGATAGTATTTTCAGACAATCGGTTGGAAGGAGTATGTTGGAGCTTTGGTTGAAAGGTTTGGCACTGACTTTGATGATCCTATGGAGAAAATAAAAAAGATCAGAGAGACGGGAAGTGTAAAGGAGTATCAAGCAGCCTTTGAGAGAAGTTTGACAAGGGTAAATCTCTCAGAAGAGAATGTTGTCAATTGTTATATTAGGGGTTTAAACCAGAGTTAAACATCGTCGTGAATATCACTAATCTTTCCTCACTTTCCCAAGTGTACAAAAATGCAAGAATGCAAGAAGCATATCAAAATACTATGAGACAACCCGTGCAGTATCAGATGAATGCAAGGAAGATTGCAGATTGGAAAAATAGCAATAACAAACCTCTTTTACCTACACTTGGTAACTATAATCCCATTTTTTCTAAGGGAGTGAACATAAGAACTTTGAGCATAGAAGAACTAAATGACAAAAGGGCAAAGGGATTGTGCTACTGCTGCAATGAGAAGTATATACTTGTACATAAATGCAGCACCTTCAAGAAATTGTATTTGTTGGAAATAGATGAAATGGAAGAAATGGAGACATTAGTTAAAGAACACAATGGAGAAGTACAAAAGAAACATGTTGATCCACTGGAATTGATACAACCTGTAGAACACATAGAGATTTTTATACATGCCTTGAATGGATCTTTAAGGTGACTGGTTATAACTCTAAAATGGGATTGCATATACTAATTAATATTGGGAGATCTCACAACTTTATAGCTCCTGAACTAGTCAAAAAAATTGGGATGTGAAGCAAGATCTATTAACCCTGAGGTAGTGGCTGCTGCAAATGAAAGTATGAAAGTGGATAAAATGACTATTATCACTTGGTTGTTGCAAGGTGTTGAATTCTGTGCTTATTTCTTATTGTTACCTCTGGGATCTTGTGGAGTTATATTAGGAGTTCAATGGTTGTTTACTATAGGTGATATCAAGTTGAATTTTAGAAACTTAACAATGGAATTATGGCACAAAGGGAGAAAATATCTACTTAGAGTGTCTGACGGTCAAGTGTTAACTCTAGTGTTGGAAAATTGGCAAAGCACACAGGAATGCAATCTCAGTTGTGTATGATTCAGGTGATCCCTCAAGGAAGTAATGAAGCAAAGTGGCATCCAGCAAAATCTGATAATGATCGGAAGGAAGATCCCACAATATTAGAGGTATTATTAGAATTTGCTACATTATTTGAAGAAACTGTTAGCCTACCACCCTCTAGAGGTATATTCAATCATAGAATTGTATTGCAATCTGATATTGAGCTTGTGAATAAGAGACCGTATGGGTATCCTTCGGTTAAAAATGATATCATTGAAAACATGGTCCAGCAAATGATAGACTAAGGGATCATTCAACCTAGTTGTAGTCTTTTTGCCTCACATGTTGTGTTAGTAGGAAATAAAGATGGTACATGGAGACTATGTGTAGATTATAGATACTTGAATAAGTTTACTATGAAAAGCAAATTTCCAATCCCTATTGTAGAAGACTTATTGCATGAACTAGGAGGATCCAAAATTTTCTCTAAAATTGACTTAAGGTCTGGATATCATAAATTGAGGATGGCGAAAGAAGATGTTCCTAAAACTGCTTTTAGAACTCACTCCGGATATTTTGAATACTTAGTCATGCCATTTGGATTGTCAAACGCTCCTGCAACTTTTCAAAGATTGATGAATTCGGTGTTTCAGAAGTTTTTACGAAAGTATGTATTGGACTTTTTTTATGATATTCTGATTTATAGTAAAACTGTGGAAGAGCATGTAATACATCTGAGGTCTGTGTTCATGAAAATGGCGGAACATCAGTTATTTGCTAAGAAAAGTAAATTCTTCTTTGGTGTTCAGAGGATTGAATATCTTGGCCACTTTATTACTGCTGAGGGTGTATCTATTGATCCTCAAAAGATCTAAGCTATCAAGAATTGGCATGTTTGTACTACATTGGAATAATTAAGGGGTTTCTTAGGATTGGCTGGATATTACAAGAGATTCATACAAGGTTTTGGAATAATTTGCAAACCTCTAAATGATTTGACAAAAAAGAAAAGATTTAAAGGTAACTCTACAACTCATGATACATTTTGTACATTAAAGAAAGCATTAACGCAATCACCCGTCTTAGCTTTACCTGATGCTAGCAAGATATTTATTGTGGAAACTGATGCAAGTGGTTATGGCATTGGTGTTGTGCTTATGCAGGAAGGGCATCCTATAGCCTTTATTAGCAAAGCTTTATCTCCAAAACATATTTCTGAGAATTACTAGCCACTGTGCAAGCTGTTACTAAATGGTCACGATATCTATTGGGTTAAAAGTTTATCATCAGAACTGACCAAAAGGCATTGAATTTCTTGATGGAAACAAAATTGTATACCAATTCTCAGTTGTTGTGGTTGACTAAACTGATGCCCTTTGACTACTCTACTGAATATAAAAAGGGTGCTAAACATAAAGCAATTAATGCCCTCTCAAGGGTTACTGGTGCTGAGTTGCTTGCTCTTGTTATTTCTCCTGATAACAATGATCTATTCAATGTTATTGTAGACAGTTGGCATATTGATCCTGAACTAAATCAGCTAATTACAGATTTGCAGGCTGCTCCTTCTACTAAACAATTTACTTGGATGCAAGGCCAATTGAGAAGGAAAGGAAAATTGGTAATTGGTAAGGTACAGAATTTGAGGACGATATCATTACTCTTTGGCATTCTGGACCACATGGAGGTTATTCAGGGTTAGAAACTACTCTCAAGAAGCTGTTGACACTGTTTTATTGGAAGAACATGAGAATTGAGGTGAAGGAATTCATCCAAAAAAATATGGTGTATGCCCAAAAAATAAGTCAGATCTTGCTACTTACTCTGGTCTATTACAACCCCTGCCTATCTCTGAAGTTGTATGGTCTTAAATTAACATGGACTTCATTGATGGTCTGCCTAAATCTTATGGTTATGAGGTCATATTAGTAGTGGTTGACAGATTGAGCAAGTATGGCCACTTTCTTCCCTTAAAACATCCTTATACAGCTCAATTAGTAGCTAAGGTATTTCTTGATAATATTATGAAATTGCATAGTTTTCCTGATGCCATTACAAGTGATAGAGATGTTGTATTTCTTAGCTCTTTTTGGCAAGAGCTCCTTAGTCTTCAGGGGGTGTGCTACTGCTTACTTCCGCAGCCTACCACCCTCAATCTGATTGACAAACTGAGGTGCTTAACAGATGTCTTAAGACCTACTTAAGATGCTACTGTACTGATGATGCTTCTAATTAGTTTGCCTGCTTACCTATGGTCGAGTATTGGTAAAATACTTGTTTTCATTCTGCTATTCAGAATACTCCTTATGAGGTTTTATATAGGCAACCTCCTCCTCTACATCTTCCTTATCTACCAGGGGAATCGGTTTCTACTGAGATGGACACTACATTGCTTAATAGAGAGCTTAAGTTGCAGCTCTTGAAGCACCATTTACTCAGGGCTCAATTAAGAATGAAGCAATAGGAAGATTCGCATAGAAGCGATAGACATTTTAAAGTTGGTGATTGGGTCTATTTTAAATTCCGACCATATAAGCAGGTTACTATCTCTAATTACTCTACTCATAAGCTGGCTGCTAAGTATTATGGCCCCTTTCAAATCATCAAGAAGGTTGGACCTGTGGCCTACACTCTTTTGTTGCCTAGTTCTGTCAAGATACATCCTACAGTGCATGTGTCCTTGTTGAAAAGATGTTATGAAGTTCCTTCTACTATCACTTGTCCTCCTACAGTGGATTTGGCTAATCCAAATTGTCCTCATCCTGAGGCTGCTTTGCAAAGAAGAATGGTCAAGAAGGGCAATAAGGTTGTTGCGCAGGTATTAGTAAAGTGGCTTGATCTTCTTGAATTTGTTGATGTGTTGAAAGCTCGTTTTCCATCTTTTGATCCTTGAGGACAAGGATCTTGTATAAGGGGGAAGTACTATTATCATAACTAGAATGCAAGTTAGAATTCAAAAGTTAGTTAAGTACAGTGTGCTACATAACAGAACAGTTAGTTGAATTTGTTAGTTGTAACTGTTTAGTTAGTTAGAATAGCTGATCAACTTGTATTTTCTATTAATAGGGAATGAAATCATTTAGTTACAATCATGATATGAAATAAACTCAATTCTTTCTCTCTCAATTCTCTCTCTCTCTCTGTTTCTTCGTTCTTCTGAGATTGTATCCTCGAGTTAATTCCCGGGCAATCAACTCGATCCTCGAATACTTGTGATTCCTGCAATCGAGTAACAGATTTTTTTTTGTGCCCCCCCCCCCCCCCTCCTCTCCAATTAAAGGTTTAATGTCTTCGGACTTTTTTGTAAAGGGTCTTTTCTCATGTTGCATCCTCTGTATTTGCTCTTTTGCTAAATGGAACGAAGGATGAATTTTTTCTTCCCATTTAAAATCAGCCTTTCGTGTGATGCTTTCTTAAAAAATATATATATGTCCAGCAGTTTGGGTGTTTTCTTGGAAAATATGAGTCCAAACGTTTGTGTTTTTTTCTTGGAAAATATATGTCCAGTAGTTTGGATGTTTGTTTTGTGCCCCTCCTCACTTTTAATGGTTATGCCTCGACCTTAACATTAGCACGAGATATGATCGTCTTCTTTTCCAATTGTCTGAAAAGATTCTGCGTGTTTAAAGGTATTAAAGTCTCATCATTCGGTTCGTTTAAAGCTAGTGGAATTTCGCTCAATGAATGTTTTAATTTTTGATTGATTATTTGAAACATACTTCTTCCTACGTTTCATACAGGTAATTAGTGACCCTTTTAGATTTCTCATGTATTCATAGTAGTGATTTTCTTTGTCTTGATAATACGTTAGCTTGTAATGTTCTCTTCTAAATAAAATACCAGATAGCAATTTCCTTAAGGTACTTTAATATTGTGTTAATAAGATTGAGCGTGGGAATAAGTGCTCCTCTTATTTACAAAAATATACCCCTTCAAGTTTGTGCTCTGTCTTTTCTATGTTCAAGCCACATACAGATTGCTCTCTTAAGTTTTTAAGAGATTGCTCCCATGGCTTTGCAAATCATCTAATCTTTGATGACAGCCTCTTTCTTTGATTATATAGTTAAATCGTCTCTCATTTAGATCAATGAAGGATGAAATATGACACTGTATCTCATAATTTCTGGTATAATTTGCTTCTTTGTATCTTCCTCAGTTAATTAGTTGGTATTCTAATCTTTATTTTATTTTTATTTTTTCACATGTGATCTCGGGAGTGGGAGTTCTAAACGGAACTCCATTGCGACCCAACATCGAGTCAACGACTATAGGATCGCCAATGTTCGGGTCTACAATGCTAGGAGTCACTCGCTTCGATTAAAACTTACAGTATCTAGCCCTTTACATTCTTAATGTTATGATTCATCTTGCTTACTAGCCTTGTATTGCTTTGAATATTTTTGTATGTGGTTCTGCTTGAAATTGATTAACTTTATTTTGCTTATTTTCATTAAATTTTAAATCCCTTAGAGTTGATTTTGTTATGCCAATCGCTTATTCATTTAATGTCCGTAGACATAATAAAGATACATGGTTAATCATTTGTTACAATTTTGTATTTGTGAATCACCCTTTTTTCAAATAAATGAAAAACTTTGTTTTAAGTGCAATCTCAAAATTAAGAAAAAATGCATTTTTGAAAATAATTAAAATGGTTTGCAATATCCTTCGTTTTCCAAATTATTAATCAATGAGTTTTTAACATCTAAATTAAATGTTTTAAATGAGTCGTTAAATGACTTTAACTAGCCAAGCCTTTTTAAATTTTGCAATTAACTAAACAATTCAAAAAATGCGATTTTTATTGACTACTTTCCACATTTATTTGCTAAGTTCATTTTAAATTTTCAGATTTTAAAAGCTAAAAAAACACAAGGTACACGTAAATACACTGTCATATACGAAATATTGTTATTGTCACTTTTATTCATTTATCTTCTTAAAAAGTGAAATTATTATATTATCACTATTTACACTAATTATATAGTTATATGTGAATATTTCTATCACTTTTTTTCTACTTTGAAATACTATTTTTGATTTTTTTAACTGAACAATTGCATCATTTCTTAACACGTTATGTATCTCAATGTTTTATAAATTTTTATTTTTCACGAGAAATGCATTTGTATAAATTTAATGTCGAAATGAATAATTTCTCATATTTTGGGATGTGCATGATAATTTATAAACAAATCAATTTTTTTTCCACTCTAAAAATGATATTTTCTTTTACCCCCATAAATGATTTCTTCATACACGTAACTTTATTTACCATAAAACTTTATATTATTGTAAAAACTATAAAATATTTAAATTTTTAGTAGAAAAATACTAATATTACTCTCACACTTCACTTCATATTTTTAAAATATGCATGTATATTTTGACAATAAATTACGTTACTTTTCGTATATTAAAAGTATGCATTTATGCACCTTGCGTGTTTCTTTAAATTTGATAAACATATGTGTAGTTAACACTATTAGCAAATAACAAAATAAAAGTTTTTCCTAATATTTTTCTAAAACTAAGTTTAAGGACTATCTTCAGATAGGCTCTGAGTGGTGCTTAATACCTTCCCCCGAGTAACCAAAATCCTTACTTAGAATCTCATTGGTTTTGCGCAGACTAAGATAGAGTTTTCACATTACAAAATGGTTTTCCTATTTTTTTTTCTTAAAAGTTAGGTGGCGACTCAAAATCAAACAAACAACTTTTACGTTGCGGAATGTTTCATCCGATCCGAAATGGGACGCGACAGGATTTTAATTGGGTAAGAGAGGAATTGTCCAAAGTTCCCTTAAATTAAAAGCTAAAAGTTAGTCGTCAGTGACTACGGGTCACTATACGACTCGTATAGACTCATTACGACTTGTCACCCTAAGTCGTAACCAAGGCAGTCTCCAACACAATCATAAACTGTTGACCCTAAAACTCAACCAACAGGATTCATAATAGGACCCTACGACTCATAGGGTCCAGTCGTAGTCAACACAAAACCCAATTGGGTAAACACTGAAATCCTATAATTTGCACCCAACGACTCACAACAAGTCCTTACAACTCTTAGTGAGCCACTCATAGTCAGAGTAGAACTTTGCCACATACTTACTGTTTTGGTTACAACTGGGTCCCTAGGACTTGTCAAGCAAGACTCCTTACGACTCGTACCCCCAAGTCATACTCAGGATAGTAACTTAAGCACTATTCACTAAACACCTTACGATTATGGTCACATAACCCGTAAAGACACCCTATGACTCATAGGGTGAGTCGTAGTCAAGGCAGTGCGGATAATATTTTAGAAAATTTTCAAGGACCAAAAACCCAGGGTATTACAACTATATTACATGGTTCATATACATTGATTTAAGAACGTTAAGGTAGTAATGATGATAAGATGATGAGAATGTTGATGATGTGTTGATATTATGATGTTCATGATAATATTAATGAGGCTGATGAGATTGAGATGAGGAGAAATGATACGCACATTTTGCATACATATATTTATTTATACTCATTTGAATGTATCTTTTACTTTATACATACGTACATATATGTGTATATGTTTGTGTTGTGGTAAGATGTCTTGAAGAGTATAATAAGTATAACTGGTTCCTTGAGTTGACTAGTCTGTAGGCAGTGTTAATGGAATATAGTAGCCAACCATGAGTCCAATGTACCTCTAATTTAAGTTTAATGCTAATTGTTCTAAATGTATAGTTATAGGAGTGTATAGTATGGTATTGTCCCTCCCTGCATGTTTGTTAGCATCCTGAACCCTTGGTAGTGGTAAATCAAGTAGTGCATTGTGATAGTCAAGTACCACAAAGCTTTGGTTAGGGGTGGATTAAGAGTTGTAGAACCTGAGATAATGAGATAGTAAGGGGTATAAAGGTATGGGTTAGAGCGAGTGGTCAAAGGTAAAAGATACACAAAAATGTTAAATGATGGGTAGGTCTCAGAGATGATAAGAGGTTTGTTGTTAATAAATTCATAATTGGCAATTTAGAATCAAAACTTTACTTGATGCTATTATTTCTCACCATTTGATATTAATGTTATTTTTTTCAAACACTGCCCAACCGATGATGCCTTGCAGTACATGTGGTTGTACTGAGGCTACTTGTCACGATCCAAACCGAGGCCCTGACCGTGACGAGCATTCTGAACCATGAAGGCCCAAACATCCTTCTAACTTGAAATCATATACACCATTCATACATAAACAATGAAATACGGAAATTATAGCAAGGCGGAATCATGGTCATAAATCTGATATAAATTTAGCATTTAAGAACAAAATCCAAAACTAACTAGCAACATCTGCAAACCGTTTGCGAAATCTCTACTACATGATCACTAACACAGTTTGAAAACTGGGACAAGACCCCAAGTAGACCAAAACCATATCTAATAATAGTTGTCTAAAAATAAACAGGCCTTCTGGAATAAAGAAGGCTCACCAACTGGACACTGTAACTCTATCTGATAAAATCTATTGCTTTTCTGGACCCTTAGACTGAGCCTCAGAGCCTGGAGGGGGAGGGGAGGTCAATACAGATGTACTGGTACGCAAAGTAATCCAAAATAAAACTTTTAGATAAGTAAAATAGTGGAGAGAAATTTGTTAAAACATCATGCAAAAACAGTTCTCAAAACACATGGGCACTTTTTGAAAATCATAAGTCATTCTTATCAATGCACTGTCTGTTCTTTGTATTACTTTGAGTTAGGTGGTACGCCCCTACAATTCTAAAATCGCATGGGCTGTATGGAATCCTCCATTAACTCAGCGGGGAAGCCCCCAACCCGAGTGTGCCGCAAGGGTTGGAGTTTCTATTTCTGATACTCCACACGGCACTAGTCCATCATAGTATAATATACCCGGATTGGCAAATCACAGCTTCGGGCAATGATTTGTCTGAGCTCATGCCTCCTTCGAGGAACCACCTAACATCTCTTTATGCCCAATTTTAACCAATCATACATCATTCTAAATCTTAAAATCTGAAAGTCTGATTTCAAACATGCATTCTATTCTATTCAGTTCTGAATTATCATGGCATAATCTGAATTGGTGTCGTCACACCAAGACTTGCAAGTCCTATTTCTGAGCCATAGTACAATAAGCATGATCTTTTATTAAAACATAGTTCAGGCCACCCAAATATGCAAATAGTATAAGAGATTTCATGTTCTGAAGCATAAATCAAAACTATGCAAGAATCCTTTAAACATATGGTGGTCATGTGCTTTTGGAAAAAATCATGCACTCTTTCATTATATGAATATTTTCAACGTTTATCAACACAACTACCCTCTCTTTTGAAATCCAAATCTTAATCCAATCATAACACAATTCAAGAATTTTAAACCATGTTTTTCAAGAATGTATTCAAAACATCTATAGCATATGATAAGTAAAGGAAAATCAAAATAAGAGAGGGATTTTACATAATTCATGCTCTCAATTAAATCATCAACCTTAAAACACAAGCATACATATATATACAATTTCGAATCAATGTGGGAGAAGGTCAAAAGACCAAAATAATACCATCAAGATTTCTAAAACATGAATGTATTCATAAATCTGAAAACCCCTTTCTTAAAATCATGATTTCTATGCCCATGAGATTTTAGGAAAACCCCACGTACTTCGATTATGAAGAATAATTGTTGATCCTTGAAGCCTATGGTTTGAGGATTTTAAATCTCCGATTAATTTCAAAAACCCACAGTAGAATCTTGAGTTTCTTGGAGGAGAAGCATATGAACTAGGGTTTTTGTTTTGAGGGAAATCTTGAGAATGTCTATAGTATGCTTGTAGAGGTCTTAAATCTCCTGTTTGGATGTTTTAAGAGACTTTTTAAAAGTCCAAACTACCCTTGTTAACTTCTGAATGAAATTGAAAAAATTTAAACTGGGAACCCGATCTTATGGGCCACCGCGACGCACCACTATCGCGGTAGCTCACTGGAAATTGACAAATGGAAATTTGGCCCACTCCGCGATGTGCCACCATCGCAGAGTCTCACTGAAAATTGACCATCGTCATTTACACCCTCTCAGCGACACGCCAAGGAAAGGGATGACGGTGTTTTATGACTAGAACTTAAATTACCCATAACTTCTTCGCCGCATATCCGTTTTGGACGAATCTTATGTCAATGGAAAACTTATTCGATAATCTATGAAATGAAAAGTTGAAATCTAAGGAATTCTACTGGAAAATAAGTATAAATCATTCTATAAGCCAACACTTAATACTTTAGGGACAAAAATTCATCTAGGAAAAACTTTGGGGCGTTACACTACTCTTACTATAGCTCTAATTAAGTATATAGCCATAGTCTAGGTCAATTGGGATTTTTATAGCAGAGTCGGCAATAACTCTACAGAAACTCCTATCCTCTCTATTTTGCGTGGGCGTTGTGTCATGGACTTTCCTGTTCCTTGTATAGTTCTCTTGTACCATTTTGGTTAGTTTTTGGGATATCACTGCTAATTATTTTTTGCATTACGTCTATGTATCAAGTGTATTAAACTGAATTGTAAAATGAGTCAACTGGATATTTGTAATTGAGTTGAGGTAGTTATTCAGATAATTGGGTTAAATTGATAACTTAATTTTATTTTAACTTCCATATTAATTCAATGGTTAGGTGTTAATGATTCTCCTATCTGGGTTAGGTGTTATACAGGTGCCCACACAATTTAGTTAGTTGGGTCGTGACAACAAACACTTGATCAAATACTGTCCTTTTCGGAAATAAAATAGAGCAAGGAACAAAAACCCAAATAAAAAAGTGACCTCTAGAAATCTCATGACACGATAGCAACTTAGGGACTGAGGACTCTGATAGTGATGTAGATAATATTGAATTCATGTGTATAGTTGACTCTGATCAAAAGGGAATGAAAAAAAAAAAGAATCAAGCAAATATAAGGTAAGAACTCTTGCATTAAAAGATAAGCTTCATTTCTTAAGAAAAAAATTAAAAACCTTAATAATTCACTTAATTATTAACTACATGACTTAACGGCTAACAGAGATCGTTACTCAAAATTCTTGTTGGTATCAACTATAAACTTATAGATACTGAAAAAGGCTAGAATACTATTGGGAAAGAAAATTATACTATGAAGGAACAGATCAACCAACATGGTGTAACCATCCTAGATCTTAAGTTAAAAGTACTCGAGCTCTCCATTTCGGATAAAGAAGAAAAATCTGTTTGTAACAATTTTCTAAAGATTAGTTTGCTCTCAAGCAAAGGAATGAAGATTTACTCTATGAAAAATAAAAATTCAAAAATCTTAATCAAGAGAATTCTAAACTGCAGAAGTCTCACTCCGGCGCCGATCTCTGACAATCTACCTTCTTTTTTTTAGCCAATCAATATTCACCCACTGTGATTATTGCTTCAATCCCTCTTATTATTGTCTCAAGTCAATGGAAGAAAATCAAATTTATTTTAGTGCGGGTTTTAAGTCTTTCAACATTACAAGATGGAACTCTGGAAATACAACTTGGTTGGACTGGGTTGAGAAAAGCAGAAACAGAATACATAGAATAACACTGAGTAGAAAGACAATGGTGTGGATTGACTATCCTCACAGAAGCATCAAACGGCAATAGAAATTTGGTAAGAAAATGGAGGACTAAGGACCAAGCAGTTGAGTTTTATGGCACCAGAAAGTACAACGAACACAGAAGGTACATAAGTTTTTTGTCCCTTAAAGGTGGGGTTAGAGAAGTTATTATTATCCCAGAGTTGGCAATAAATACAGGATGGAGAGACATAGCTCTCAAGATTAAAAACATCATAAATACTAACCATCAATGTATGGTAAACCAACCACCAGAACAAACTATCTCATATGCCAGCACGGTTGAGAGCAGTAAATGGAAACATCAAGATCAAATTGAAAGCTCTGACAACCCTAAGGGGCCTCTAGGGAGAAGCATTATTGGAATTTTTAGAGGAGTTGAGTCACCCACACTAGCCAATATGAGAAGGTGGGCCTCCTCCACCTGGAAAAAAGATTTTGGTATCAACATATATGACATGGAAGGGCATACCTTTCTTTTTGAATTTCCAAACAAGCACATGGCTGAGCAAATAGTCCAAGGAGAATGGATCTGGACAAAATCAATAGTTCAACTACAATGGTGGACCCCTCTTACTGGTTGTATACCCGCCCAACACAGGAGAGAGTTAACCTGGATCAGGGCCATGGTCTTACCCTTGCATCTATAGTCTAATGAGATATTCTGAGAAATAGGAGACAGATGTAGAGGATGGCTGAGAATAGAAGAAGAAACTAAATTGAGGAACCATCTCAAATGGGCGCGCATGGAGGTCAAAGGAGATGGCAATAGAATCACTAATGAAGTCGCCATTACAAGAGATGGTTACATCTTCAGAAACCTGATCTGGATTGAAAAAAACTGCCTTTCTTGATAAAACCACGGTCGAAATTCCAACAAAAGCTACGCCGAAAAAAGTGGAAAAGAATGGAACCCTAGCAAAAAGCTTTACACAACAGTCGCTCTTTGACAAAAAGATAGGTATTGTCCAGTGGACTAAAGCGCCTTTTGATGTTATCAAGGAAACAGCTGTGTTGACAGCTGTCGACTTGATTACATATATGGGGTGCAATTTATTAAAATCTAACCCACGTAAGGAGAAAGTAACTAGCTTATTACAAGTAGATAACAACATGGGTACCTCTAATTTTGGGTCGGCCCAATCTAAAACGAATTTTCAACAAAAGAAGCCCTCAAAAGCCCATCCTAACTTAATCTTAACAGATTCTCTATGGGAGGAGACCGCGATGCTTAGAAATTCACCAAAAAACATTAGTAAAGAAGAAGAAGGTAGGATTCAAATTTTTCCAGAAGATAAAAAAGCCGGTACCAGCGTAAATAATAAGTTGGAGTTTGCAAAAATCACCTAAGAGCTAGAGGGGGAAATAACTATGAGAGAAAACATTTGGCCCGAGAGTTGCATGAATCAACAAATTATGACTGCCAATTCCAGTATAGGAGGAGAGTTGTGGAACATGGAGGAGGCGACACCAATATCCACAAAAACACCCACAGATATATTTGAAAAGGGGAAGACCACATCATTATGGGTGCGGCAGAACATAATTAAACTTGGAAAAATCTTTGGGGTTGATTTCAAGGGCCACGAAGAGGAAGCTTGGGAGCTTCTCATGCAAATAGATACCTGCAGACAGATTAGAAAGATAGGACCATCTTCATAAAGATGGGACCATCTTCAGAAATCAGGAAAAACAAATTCAATGGTGCCAATGAATTGAAAAACTTAATCTCTTTTGATGTTAAGTTCAAAAACAATGAGGGTAGGAATAAGGGGAAAGAGATTTCACAACAAGTATCATGAAGCTCAAACTAATATCTTGGAATGTAAGGGGATTGAATGATGAGGGGAAAAAAAGAATAGTGAAGAATTATATAGACCAATGGAAGGCAGACATAATCTGTCTTCAGGAAACAAAGTTACAGGGGGATATGCAAGGGATAGTAAAGCAACTTTGGGGTGGGAGATGGACTAAACATGATTTTTTAGAGGCTAGTGGCACAATGGGAGGAATCATTATGCTTTGGGATAGTAGAGTTTAGAAGGGGGAGATACTCCAATTAGGGGTTCATACTTTAACTTGCAGCTTTGAAGCTCTGCTTCAAGACTTCAATTGGGACATTTCAGGTGTTTATGCTCCTAATTATAAGGTGGAAAGAAGGGAAGTGTGGGATGACTTAGGAACCGCGAGAGGTTTAATGAAGGGTCCTTAGGTTGTATGTAGGGATGTCAATATGTGTAGGTTCCTGACCGAGAAGAGGAACAGTCAAAGGAGGACCTCTGTGATGGCTGAATTTTTTGATGTAATAGATGATCTGGAGCTTATTGATCTTCCTTTAGAAGGAGAGAGTCATACATAGTTCAGAGGAGACACCAATAATACAGCCTCAAGGATAGACAAAACTCTCTTCTCCGCAGAGTGGAGTGAATAGTTCGGCAAGTGAAGCAAACTACCCTCCAAAGGCTAACTTCAGACCATGTTCCTATAGCTTTACAATGTGGCCCTTGGGAGCATAAAAAATCATACTTCAAGTTCAAAAATTGGTGGCTTAACACTGAAGGTTTCATAAATAAAGTCAAAGCATGGTGGAGCTCCTTTACTTTCCGGGAAAAACCAGACTATATTTTAGCGTGCAAACTGAAAGCTCTCAAATGTAAGCTAAAAGAGTAGAGAAGGGAAGAGAAAGGCAATTTGTCTTTGCAGAAATCCATTTTGTTAAGCAGAATGGCAACCATGGACTCCATAGTAGATAGTAGAGCTTTAACTGAGGAAGAGGCTGCTAAGAAGGCAAAAACGATTATGGAATTTGAAACCCTGCTCAAGAATAAAGAATTAGCTTGGAGACAGAGATCAAGAACGTTGTGGTTAAAGGAAGGTGACAACAACACCAAATTCTTCCATATCACAGCTAATGCCCACAAAAAAAGTAACTACATCGACCATTTGAAGTACAGGGAGAGCTAGTGAAAGACCTGAAAAGTGTTAAGGAGGAAATTACACAGTTCTATAAAAACTATACACAGAAATAAATAGATGCAGACCTACAAGGAACATGATAGGCTGCCCCATAATTTTGGAAACAGAGAGAGACTAGTTACAAGCAAATTTTCAGGAACAGAAAGTTCTCAGTTATGTGAAGAAATGTGTTATAAACAAGGCTCCTGGTCCCGATGGATACGTTATGGGATTTTTTATAAAATGTTGGGATATCTTAAAGCATGATATTATGGAAGCCTTCCACAATTTCTATGAAAATGAAATATTTGAAAAGAGCTTCAATGCCACATACATTGCTTTAATCCCAAAGAAAAAATGGACTAAGGAACTTAAAGACTTCATACCAATTAGCCTGATAGGTAGTTTCTATAAGCTACTGTCTAAAGTCCTTACTGAAAGGTTAAAAGAGGTGATGGGAAAATTAGTAGGGTCACGACAATTGGCCTTCATTTATGGAAGACAAATCATGGATGTTGTCTTGATTGCAAATGAAGCAGTAGATTCAAGGTTGTCTCAAAAAAAGCCTAGAATCTTATGTAAACTAGACATTGAGAAGGCTTTCGACCATGTGAATTGGGACTTCTTGCTGAACACTCTTAGAATAATGGGATTTGGGGTAAAATAGATTAGATGGATCAGTTTTTGTATCTATACTATCAAATTCTTTGTATTGACTAATGGTACTCCTGAAGGCTTCTTTCCATCCCAAAGGGGAATAAGACAAGGGGATCTCTTGTCTCCCTTCTTATTTATCCTAGCCATGAAGGGGTTGAACAACATGATCAGGACTGCAAAATATAATAGTTGGATCTCAGGATTTGAGGTGGCTAAAAATAATGGAGGTAGTCTAGATGTGACACATCTCTAATATGTTGATGATACCTTGATTTTTTGCTAGGCCGAGAAAGAACATATAAGATACCTAAGAGCGATCTTTGTGCTCTTTGAAGGAATTTCAGGCTTGCATATCAACTGGGAAAGATTCATGTATATCCCATTAACCCAGTCCCAAATATTGATCTCTTAGCCTCAATTTTGGGAGGAAAAGTGGGAAATCTTCCTTCTATCTACTTAGGAATGCCTTTGGGGGCTAAGTCAAAATCTAAAGAGATACGGAATACGGTTATAGAAAGATGCAAAAAGAAGTTGTCAAGGTGGAAAGCTCAATATCTGTCTTTAGGGGCAGACTCACCCTGATAAATGCAATACTAGATGCCCTCCCGACTTATATGCTCACTTCCTTTTTAATTCTAGCTAGTGTTGTACAAAGGTTTGACAAGATCAGAATATCATTCTTCTGGCAAGGAAAAAAGACTAGCAAGGGCTATCACCTAGTCAAGTGGAAGATATTGATGTCCAACAAAAAAACAGGAAGGACTAGGAATAAAAAAATTGAAGAACCAAAGTAAAGCTCTAAAAATAAAGTGGTTATGAAGATATGCGCATGAGTCCAATTCCCTATGGAAAAATATGATCAAGCTAAAGTATGGTGAAATGGATGGCTGGGTTACAAAAGAAGCTAACATTTTATATGGTGTAATTGGTTGGAGATCCATCAGAAATTGGTGGCAAATTTTACTCAAACACAGTACCATCACAGTCAATGATGGTAGAAGGACTTTCTTCTAGAAAGACAAGTGGCTAGGGGATAAAAGCCTAGCAACAGAGTTCCCAGATTTATTTAATATAACTCTGCACCAAGAGAAGACAGTGGAAGATATGTTGTCTCTCTAAGGTTGGAACCTAGTTTTTAGAAGAAACTTAAATGATTAGGAAATCCCAAGAGTGGGGGAACTTCTTAAAACCCTTGATTGCTTCCAAAGGCCAAAAGCTGGGATTGATAGACTATGGTGGAGGGGACACAGTAAAGGTCCTACAAGGTGAACTCAGGATACAAGCTACTAAATTCGGCTGGAGCTCAAAATAATATCTGACCATGGAAACAAATCTGGAAAGCTACAATACCTTTGAAAGTGGCATGCTTCTCATGGTTTCTAGCTAAAAAGGTTGTGCTGACACATGAGAATTTAAGGAAGAGGAACATTATCTTAGTTACTCATTATTGTCTCTGTGGAGAGGCAGCAGAAATAGTAGGACATTCGTTCTTGTACTGCACTGACCAACTATGGAAGATTTTTATCAATCTCAGAGGCATAAAATGGACAATGCCTAGCAAGATTGTTGACACTCTTCACAGTTTGGAGGAAGCAAAGATTGGAGCCAAAAATAGGAGCATCTGGAGGAGCATTCCAGCATGTATATGGTGGACTGTTTGGAAGGAAGGGAATGCCAGAACCTTTAAAGATAAAAGTAGGAACTGTTTGGAAGGAAAGGATTGCCAGAACCTTTGAAGATAAAAGTAGGACTGTACAGAGGGTTAAAAATGATTGTATTTTGATTTTGTTTTTGGAATACAAAGAAATCTCCTATAGTTGCAGATGATATCCAAGATGTTCTAGAGATATGTTAGGAATAGGAGTTCCTTTGTTTTCTTACTAACTTCTTACTGCATGTAAAGGGTTTTTTCACTACCTAAGTATTGGTTCATAATACAAATTTTACATTCTAAAAAAAAAGAATTCTAAACTAAACCTAGATCTTAAAAGGGCTAACAGGTGGACTCAATCCTCAAAATTTGTAACTCACGTAAACAGTGGGCTCATTGTGAAAAAGTTCTATCCTTTCAAGGGATCTATGTTATATTTGTGGGAAACTAGGACATCCTACCACTGAGTTTCCAAAAGCCAGAAGGTAATGAAGAAAAACAAAAATTTTATTAAAAGAAATACTCTTTAACTATCGAGTGAAATAAATTCTTTACTAAAGGAGAACGTGATTCACATCTAAAAAATTAGTAAGGACATCTTTGTTAAAAGAAACAGGTGCACTAACATGTTACCTACATGAGTCAGAAGAAACCTGATTCATCCATTTTTTCGTAAGAAAGGAGCCAACCTCATCTGGGTACCTAAAATTAATCTCTAAATTATTTTGCAGGCAAGAGTGGGAGGGGGCAAGAAAAATTGGTACATGGATAGTGCTTACTCAAAACACATGATTGGAGACAAATAGACATTCCTCTCACTAACCCCACTAAAAGGAGATGTAATTAGTATATGGATAGTGCTTACTCAAGACACATAATTGGAGACAAATAGACATTCCTCTCACTAACCCCACTAAAAGGAGATGTATTCTTTGGATATGGAAAGAAGCGGATCATTATAAGAGTAGGACAGATTGGTAGAACAGATGGTAAATCTTTGAAGAAGTTTATCATGCTGAAGAGTTGAAACACAATCTTTTAAGTATCTCTCAACTATGTAACAAAGGGAACAAGGTGATCTTCACCTCTATAGGATGCAAAGTCAAGAATATGGATACAAAAGAAGTAGTACTCATTGCAAGAAGGCACAAGAATGTGTACACATCTTGGCAGCATCAAACTCCAATCTCTTATGACTCAATGCAATGGACTATGACTCTCTTTTGTGGCACAAAAAGGACTTGGTCATAGGGCTTCCCAAAGCTAAGTTGAAATATGAAAAAACATATAGTTCTTGTGTTAGGAGAAAGCAAGTGAGAATTTCACTCAAGACAAAAAAAACTAGTAGTTACATCAAAGTGTCTTGAGTTGATTCATGTGGATTTTTATGGACCCATGAGAGTGAGAAGCAAGGGTAGAAAAAGATATGTTTATGTGTTAGTGGATGACTACTCAAGATTCATCTGGACCCTCTTCTTGGCCTCTAAAAATGATGCATTTAATGTGTTCTACATTATTTTTAAAAAGATAGAGAAGAAGCTTGGTAAATTTCTAGTTCTTATCAGATCTGATCATGGAACTGAGTTTGAAAATGCTAAATTTTTGAAGTACTATGCAGCTAATAGGATAGATCATAACTTCTCTACTCGTAGAACTCCACAGCAAAATGGGGTGGTTGAAAAAAAATATAGAATCTTGGAAGAAATGGCTAGAACTATGATAATTGTTGTAAACCTTACTGAAAATCTCTAGGTTGGGGCCTTAAGTGTTGTTTGTTATGTCATCAATAGATGCATGACTAGACCTATCATAGAGAAGACTTCATATGAATTGCAGAAAGAAAGAAAGCCTAACATTTCTCATTTCAGGGCTTTTGGATGTAAATATTTCATTCACAACAATAGAAAGGACAATCTAGGAAAGTTTGATGCTAGAAGTGATGAAAAAAAATTTGTTAGAATATACTCTACATAGAAAGGATTACAGGGTTTAAAATAAATGAAAAAATTATGTTAGAGAAAGTGTGCATGTAGTGTTTGATAAAAAAAACGTATGAATATGAGACATAGGAACATGTTACGAAATAAGTTACAGAATCTGTTCTACCGAATGATCTGGCTAAAGGCACATTTATAGAGGGAACAGTTGAGCTAAAAAGAGCTGAGAATCCAGCCCTATCTACTAAAGTCAATGTAGAAAACTCAAAAGATCTAATTGTCAAGAACTATAAGTATAAAAGTTATAAACCAATTGACAATGTTCTCACTGATCTTACCGCTGGAATCACTACAAGATCAGGGTTCAGAAACTTATATACATTCACTATTTTTTTATCACCATTGAACCCAAAAAGGTGAAGGGGGCTCTTCTTTATAAGATTGAACACTGACCATGCAAGAAAAGCTAAATCAATTTAAAAGAAGCAAGGTGTGGCACCTGGTTCCTCATCAAAAAAGGATTATCATTGGAATAAGATGGTTACACAAGAATAAGGTTGATAAGGATGGCATAGTTACAAGGAACAAGGCAAGGTTGATAGTCCAAGGGTACAATCAAGAAGAAGAAATTGACTATGATGAAACATTTACCCTTGTGGCAAGGATGGAAGCAATTAGGTTGTGCGTTGTATTTGTTTCCTTTACGGAATTCATATTATTTCAGATGGATATGAAAAGTGCCTTTTGAATAGAAATTTGAAGAAAGAGGTCTATGTAAAATAATCTCCTGGATTTAAAAGTACTAAGTATCCTGATCATGTCAACAAGCTAAACAAAGCATTGTATAGGCTAAAACAGGCTCTGAGA
The DNA here is from genome assembly GCF_002878395.1 of Capsicum annuum. NCBI lineage: Eukaryota > Viridiplantae > Streptophyta > Magnoliopsida > Solanales > Solanaceae > Capsicum > Capsicum annuum. The sequence goes on along the minus strand of NC_061111.1, from coordinate 159,266,470 downwards.
TCTTGGTATGAAAGGCTATCAAAATTCTTATGAGAATATGATTATAAGAAAGGTAAGATTGATAATACTTTGTTCTTGAAAACTGATGCAAAAGATCTTCTGATTGTCCAAAATGTATGAGGATGATATCATTTTTGGTTCCACAAATAAGAAGATGACTCAAGACTTTGCACAACTCATGAATGGAGAATTTGAGATGAGTATAATAGGAGAACTCAACTTCTTCTTAGAACTTCAAATTAAGCAAACTCCAACTTGTACTATGATCCGTCAATAAAAGTATGTGAAGAAGTTACTTAAGAAGTTCAAGATGGATGAAGCTAAAGTGATTAACACCCCCATTGCTACTGCAACAAAGTTGGACCTTAATGAAATAGGTCAATCTGTGGAGGAGAAGCTATACAAAGGCATGATTGGTCACTCTTGTATCTTACTACAAGTAAACCTAATATAATCTTCTGTGTTGGACTCTATGCAAGATTTCAAGCCAAATCTAAAGAGTCTCATCTTCACGCTGTGAAGAGGATCTTAAGATAGTTTAAGGGGACAACTGATTTTGGATTATGGTATCCTAAAGGAAGCAACTTTGATCTTGTTGGGTACTTAGATGTTGATTACGTTGGTTGTCTAGTAGATAGAAAGAGCACCTCAGGTATAGCACACATCCTTGGATCATGTCTGGTCTCCTGATCCACCGAGAAACAAAACTCTATTGCCTTGTCAATTGCTAAAGTTGAGTATATTGTTGTTGGACCATGTGGTGCTCAACTGTTATAGATTAAGCAACAACTACTGGATTTTGGTGTGGATGTAGGTTGTATTCCTATCTTTTATGAGAACACAAGTGCTATCAATATTGCCAAGAACCCAGCGCAGTATAAGCATACCAAACATATTAATATAAGACACCATTTTCTCAAAGACAATGTGGAAAAAGGCCATGTATCTATTATGTTTGCTCCACTGAAGAACAAGTTGCTAAATCTTTTACTAAGGGTGAGTAGGGAACAATTTGAAAAGAATAAGTTAGACTTGGGAATGATTAGGATTACATAAGTTCGCCCCTAAAGATTGGCTAGAACGGGTTGTGCATTAATTTAATTTGAAAAAAGGTTACTTGGTTAGTTTTTCAGTCTTATATATTTAGTTGTGCATTCCAAGCCCAGTTGTTTGATATGATTAGCTTGTTTTTATGAGAGTAAGCATGAAAACAGGGGGAAGCTAGCAATGGTGACTTAACATCTTTGATCCATCAGGTATGCATCTACACTATGCTGCCACATTTTCTTGAATTAGCACATCAATCCCAGCTCGTTCAAAGACCTCTTCTTAGTTCCTTAAAGGCCACAAATCACTCTCTCAAAGCTGAAGTACCTCAATCCCCAAAAAAGCACAAAAAAAGAATTGCTAGGCTGCGATCAAAGATTTCAAAATTTCCTTATGAAGTTATAAGGAAATCCTGGGCGAAAAGAAAAAAGGGAGAAAATAATAATCGAAAAAAAATATTCTTGAAACAAGTCATGCAAATAGAAGGGCCTGAAACACAAATGAGAAGCTTATGTTGACACAATCCACTTCACCTGGTTACATATTTTTAGCCTCTTCTTCAGTTCATTAGGATCTCTAAGTGGTATTGTTCTTCAGCAATTGTTAGCATCCTGTAGTACCTGGTTGGTTCTCATTAAAGGAGTACATGTCTCTTGCTGCTTTGTTCCTAATTCTTGCTATCTTTATATTTTGAGGTATTGATCTTACAATCATTTGTCTTGGTGATAGCCCTAATGGCCATAAATGATCTAATCTATGTTTTATTCTATGTTATATGCTTAACTTTTTGATGAAGCCAAAAAAGGGGAAGATATAGGATTGTGTAGTATTTATAATCCTTGATTAACCTGGTCCATCAAAGTATTTCTTGCTATTTGTACTTGGTGAAATGTGCCTGGTTTTGAATGATAGAGTGCACAGTGACAATTTTTTGTCATCATCAAAAAGCGGGAATATGTCAGAATGTGATGGCATGGTTTTAAAGATAAAGTGTTGGTGATACAAAGCTATGAATACAGTGCAGTGGGGTACAGTGAAATAGGTTGACACACTTGATCTATAAGTGTTCGGTAGTGAAGCTGAGAAGTTTGTTTGACTTTGATGACCCATGCAAGATCAATTGAAGAAGTTGTGGTGCGGATTCAAGACATGAATTCCTTACTACAAAAGGATGCCTAAATTAGGTGAATTCATGTAAGGAAAGGATTGAATGAGGAAGGCCAGGTGTCCAAGTAGGAATGGGATTCCTCAAATAGTTTCCAAAAATGAATTGAGATTCCTTTGAAGGAAAGAACAAGCCGATTTAGAAGAAGCAGTATTCAACATCTATAAATACCCGAGGGCTTCTACAAAGTCGTTTTCACACTCATACAAAGCAAATGCAAAATCAGAGATTGAGAATTGAGGTGCTGTGGAAGGAACTCTTAGAAGGAACAAGTCCATATATAGAGAATCTAGCTAGAGTTTAGCTTGATGTACTAGGAGTGCGCTTCGAGTTATAATCATTTGATTTCATAATTTTCAGTGTATTATAAACTGTAATAGGAGCTGTGCTTTCAAGTTGGGGTGATTTGAAAACTTCGGATCACAAGCTTAGGTAGGGTTGTGAATTGTTTAGGAAATAGAGTTTATAATTTCTTAGATTACAATGTTTGTAATTGTTTGTTTCAGAGGCTCATGTTATAGTGAAGTTTGGGGTAAATCCCACGGAGGTTGTAGGTCGTGGTTTTTACTGCTTTTGAGTCAGGTGTTTCCCACTATGTTTACTGCTTTTATCACTTTCGTGGAACATGTTAGGCAACCAGGTCCAAACGCAGAAAATAAGCTCTACAATTCACTAAACTCGTAGGGCATGTAGAATATCACTTTCATTTGGATATCAGTCAATCTGTCATCTCAGGTTCCCTGCAGGTCTCTGGAGATTAGTATACATCATTTTAAGGATTGCATTCAAAGCCAAATGAAAATGCAATAGTGTGTGACACCACTGAATTTGTGTTTTTTCACCTCTGCAGATGAGCAGATTTCCTTGTGAATGTTTCCAAAGAAACTGCAGCAGACTAAGAGCGTGGAAGCCATGAATCAGTCAAATCAACTGCTTGGGAGTTGGGGTAATAAATATCCATTGCTCATCCACTTCATCATTCTTAGAAGAGTGGACATGATCATATTCTACATGCACTAGTTTAACATATTGATTCCACATGTATAGCTCCATAATTCCATTCAAGATGGTAGCCTGAAAGTGGCTAGTTCTGCAGAAACATTATGAAATGCATTTGTTTATAACTGCCAGAGACAAAGAGTTCTTCTCACAGTAACCTTTGGTTTCAAAAATACCATACAAGCATTTGATACTACACAAATATAACAGAGTTTTTTCAGCATGAAAGGGTTATCTGCAATACATTAAAGGGCATGTTAGAATGACAGTATTGAAGGATTTTGAGCATGAATGAGTTTAACTTGCAATAAGAACAGAAAAATCAAACCTGTGACTACTTGAAGTTCCATTAGCACTTAAACCTGTGACTATTTGAAATTCCATTAGCACTTACTATTGTCTTCCACCCTCTTCATCATCACTTTCCATGGAATATTCTCAACCTACCACAAGCATTTAAGAAATGATAAGCACACACTCCATACTATCGAAGGGAAGTCTTGGAGTAACTGGTAAAGTTGTTGTCATGTGACCATGAAGTCACGGGTTCGAGCCTTAGAAACAACCTCTAACAGAAATGCAAGGTAAAGTTGTGTACAATAGACCCTTGTGGTCGGGCCCTTCCCCAAATACTGCACATAGCGGGAGCTATAGTACACCGGGCTGCCCTTTAGTACACTCCATACCACTATGGGTTTGTATGTAGCATAGCCTAGAGTCCTAGACACAAAATCTTATAACCAAAATGTGCAATAAAGAAGTCAAGGAAATCTCTAACCAAAATGTGCAATAAAGAAGTCAAGGAAATCTCTTACTAAAATAGCCCACCATTTCCATAGAGTGATAAGTAGATAAACTGCAGCACTCGAATCAAATCAGCATACTTCAATAACTTATTATAAGTGCAGACGGAGGGTATTGTCATGGCTGAAGAACTAACATAATCTACCGCATGTTTTGGATTTGTTCCTTTTCTGATGCTTATAGAATTAGTATTCTCGTTTTTACAATAGACATCGCAAGAAGTACATAGAGTTTACAGTTAAAATTTTTGTTCGTCCACGCTTGAAAAGAAACCTCAGAAAGTACAGGAATATCAGATTCATTTCCAAGGTCATTGTGCTAAAATTTTCATACCATCAGAAGTCAATGCTAGCAAGGAGAAAGTCAACATCCAGAAAAAAATAAAGCAAAAACAAAACAATTCTTTTTCTTCTGTCCCAGTCTTTTCTGAGTCAGGGAAATAAAGAAATATGAGTTGCCCCATCAGATACAGATCTAGTATAGAAAGATGAAGCTTTGAACGTCAAGAATGACAAAGCCTTGTTACAATGTTACAGTTGGAGTAACGTAATTTCGTTACAGTTACAATGTTAAATGGAATGTTAACATAATTTCAGTTTTACGAGGTGAGTAAAACATCAAAATTGCTAAGAGTCCATTCTGCCACTTCATCTTTGTCGCTAACAAAAATTTCTGTTCCCACATCCAGAGATGTCCATATTCTTCTGGCCGGAGGTGTACCTGGATCCTGCAGCCAAAAAAAGCAAGGATGAAATCATACAGGTTGGTCAGGCGACTTGTTATTCAACCTCGAGTGAGTGTTTGTGCATCATGTCAGATTCAAACATGAATTTGCACCATATTAAATCCAAGAAATTTAACAAGCCCACTTACTTGATAGAAGTAAAGTCTGCTAGAAAGGCCACCAACGTCAAGCTCCCATGTTCGTCTATCCCCAACCCAGCCATCTCCTTGTTTGGTTGGATATCCATAGTCTGCCCATATTGGATGAGGCAGCAACTGAACTAGCTCCTGTGCCTGGGGATTACTGTAAGGATCACATGTGCTATATGGCTTTTCTAAGTGCTCGGCATTCCCAGGAGCACAATAATAGTGATAAGCCGAGTAAGGAAAGTGAGAAGTGTTATTCCTGTATATTTTAGTATTGTTTGGTGTGATGTGGAAAGGTGGGCAGTTGCCAATATTCGTGGGGCTGCACCAAGCTGCAGTTTCTGGATTAATGATCATCTCGCTGTATCTGGTAATATCAGTGAGCACATCTCCATCACATGGAGCACCATTGTTCTTCCAGCAACTGCCAATATCTATCAAGTAAAACTGACTTTTGGGTCCTCCCCCTTGCTTCACATCCAAGGTCAATTTGACCTTAAAATTAGGTGACTCTGGCAGCTGAAAGGAAAATAATTGTGCTATTGTCAGGAATAGCATTGAAAGACAATGAATACTACCAGATAAGCTATTTATATAACCAACACTTCCCCTGCCTTTTACCCATCTCTCTATGGTACCTAGGGTTCCCCTGAATCATGATAAACTATTAGTCCTGTCTAATGGATTTGAAAGCCATCCTACTAATTAACTTCCAAAAGTGACAGCAAAATGTGACCCCAGAAATGACATTAATATGTAAATTACTATAGGGATTTAACTGCTGAATACCCCTTGGGTGTTTGGTGATCTACCAGGAAGGTTCACTACTAAATCACCTGTAGTTGCACTCGAAATTTAGTGGTATAATAAGACACAATTAATTAATTATGGTGTCAAACAGCCATTCAGGACAGACCTATTTGCTCTAATGTGGATATCATGTGGGGGGGGGGGTTGACTTCTACTAATTCGACGTTTCCATCACTTACTTTTTCTCTTTGCTTTCTTAATTCCCCTTTCATGTGGGCCTTCAGTTGACATCACACCAAATTAATAGACGGTGAATGAAGAATCATGATAAACAATCCTAATTGCAAATGGAATTTTAATGCCAGGCACGAAGCATCTTCCCTGATGCATAAAGGAAGAATCTTACTGTGGAGCCTCATGCTCCATTACATTGATGCTCGTAAAGGAGATATTCTATATGCTCATTTTTACAATTTTCACAGACCAAGCAAGTAAGCGCAAGTCAGTTTTGCAATTAATTTGAATGGAGGGAAATTTCGAGTACAAAAAAGTAAGCTTACAGTTCTTAACATTCCTCTGGTGTCATAGTGGTAGCCTCCAGATAATCCTTTGGTTGCATCGGCCCTAAGATACAACATCAGCCATGGATACAATTTGGAGGTTCTGAGCTTGTGCTTGAATACCCAACCTCCTGTTCCAACTTTCTTTTCCCAAATCACCTCAAAGAAGGAACTACTACTACTACTACCACCAGTTGTAGAACCCAAATCATAGGTACCATTAAAACATCCCCTCATAGTTTCATCATCAAATAAAGAAGTGGGCTGGTGAAACAAGATAGGTTGATTCATACATCCCTTTCCAAAACAAGGAAATCTTCCAGGCTTAAAAGGGGGAACTTTTTTCCCATTCTCTGGACAAAGACCAGATCTTGTGTCATAGTTTCCGTTCTTCAGCATTATCATCCAAAATTGCCACGGCCTTGGGGTGTCATCAACTTCACACAATGAACCCAAATAGAGTTCCTTCTCAGAAGCATACAAGTCGGGATCATTCTTAGCCTTAGGACTCAGGCCAGGAAATGACTTGCCAACCCCTAGTTTATTATCGGACTCGGTTACCTTGTGACTCAAAGAACTATCTGCACATCACACAACCATTCCAAAACATCAAGCAAAAAAACTCAAATAATCAAGTCCAGTAATAGATACCACAATGCCTAAAGAAACAAGAAGTTCAGCAAATGAATGAAAGCCAAAAATTGAATAAAACAGGAAATACTTTTTTTTCTTTAACTTAAATCCTCGCAGAAAGATTATATGGGGAAAAGGGGTTAGTTACTGTAAGCATATTAAAGTGAAAAACAAATACCACCATTACTCCCATTTTAGCTGCGGCGAGTTCAAGTGAAAATTTTTTGCTATTTTACTCTCCAACTCTAATATAGTTATGTGCTATACTAATCACCGGCCGAACTACTAATGCAGGGCCTCCCCGAAATTTAAGTACCTCATTTTTATTTTTATTTTTATTGACAAAGAGGACAAAAAAAAAGATTAGCTTCAGTTCACTAATTTTATTGAGAAGCTTGTAAGTTGTAACTAACCACAATCACAAATAAAAGGTGAAAAAAAATGGGTCAAATGATTTTTACCAGAAAGATCAAAGCAATCAGCAGCTCTAGGACTGCCCATTCCAGGAGCTTCTTCACCAACTTCATTACAGAAGTTCCAAGCTTCTAAAGCTACTCTAAGTCCATCTCTTCTCATTCCCGGATCTCCTACAGCTGAGTGTTGTCCACTATCTACACCTTCACAAATTACAGGCACTAGCCAAATCTTCGCCAAAAGCAACAAGACAAATAATGGTGATAAATTATCCATGATGGCAGCCTGCACTTGCATTTTGCATGAACAAAAGCAAGAAATTATTAGCAGGACTTAAGCCCACTGTTTCTGTAACAACAAATAAAGAGTGTTTTCTGTATTTTTAGATGCTTTATTTACATAGAGGGAAAGAGCGCGGGAGCTGAATAAAGGAAAGGAAAACGCGTATTTATTGAGAGGGCTTTTAAGCTTTTTTGTGTTTTGGGCAAGTTGAAAATGATAGCGACGGGCGTCTACTGGGTTGGCAAATTGGCTATTGCAATAGGGCCGGTTGCAACTTTACTTTTGGCGCTTGTTTGGCCAATTTTACTTATTTTAGAAGTGTTTTTTCGTTAAGAAACAAAAAAAAAAAGTGTTTTTGAATAATAATAACTTTTACGTGTATTGAAATTAGTTGAAAAGTATATATTTCAAATTTCTGTTATTAGAAACTTTAGTTGATTATTATTGTAGTTTTATTTAATTAAAATGTAAACAAATAAAAAAAATTAATGGAGGGACAGAGTATGTGTATGAGATTTTGGATCTACAAAGCATGAGATCGGTTGTCCGTATTTTTAGGATAATTTGGTGAATACTATATATATTTTTTGTTTAAAATGTTTGTCCTAAAAATTTAAAGATAACTTGGAAGAAAGTACCCTCAGTTAATTTTATTTGTCTTAAATATTTTTAATTTGGTGAATACTAAAAATAATTTTAATGGTGAAACTATGAGTGGACAAGTGAAAGTATACTCGGTTAATTTACTAAATCTTATAAATATATTTTCATTATAGTGAATATCTATCAAGAATATATATGGGATATATTTGATATCTATTAGGATATGAACTATCTAACTAGGACTAATTTTTTCCTATAAATATAAAGTTTCCTTCATTATAAAAGACTGACCCTAAAAGAAGTTTCTAATTAGTTAAGATATATACTAATTGATTTGACGGTACGAGACTCCACTTATTAAATTAGAGAGATTATTTGTCAATAATCTTTGAAGGTACAATTTTGATTTGGAAAAAAGAAAAGTAAACAAGTTACTGTACAAATAGGCCAATAGATATTGAGAGAAAATTTCTTTCTCTGTTTGTGTTCGTAATCCATATATCACCTTACATATATTAAAGTTTTATGTAAATGGTAAAAGTCTTTATTTTACTACTATACGGTATTAGGTTTGTTCATACTAATATATGTTCCTTCATGATTACTTTGGAGTGTTCTGTTTGTACGGCAACATAATTTATACAGTTTTAAATGGATGAATTGCAAAATTATATTTTCGATCACTATCATAAATTAGATGCTTATATATTTTCATTGGTTCGTCTAAGTAAATATGGTGATCGTTGGTAACCACTAAAGGTGGTGTTATTTTGAAAGGTTTGAAGGTTATCACACTAAAAAGGATAAGACATTGGGTTAGAGTCCCAATGCACCATGGTGAAGATGTTGGGTTTAAGTCTCATCGATCTATAGCCTAAGATGCCTTTATATGGATAAGACGGTGAGTTTGAGTCTCAACGCACCATATTAATGATATTATGATAGCTAAAAAAAAATAATGTGTATTTGATAAAAGGTCATGAAACTTGTCCATTGAATATATTCCATTCCAAGAAATGAATATGGTAACAATATATGATAAGTCTGAAAAATGACAAATTGCTCTATTCTATAAGTGAATGTGGTAGCAATATATGATATACAATGAAAGATATGTGAGAAAAATTCTTTACATTATATGCACACCTCGATTTGCTCTTGAATTAGCAATATTTTGAAAGAGGTTATAAGCTATCGTAATTTGATATGCTTAAAGCACAATTATATTCTATTCCTAAGGAATGAGAATTTTGATTATTATAAATACAGATCTATATCCTATGGTGAATGTGACTCTGTATAAATTCGAACGTGTTCTTAATTGTGAAAATATCATAATCCACCTCGAAAGGAGGTTGAATAATTGAAAGATTGAATATATTCAAGTCACTATAGTAAGAAACACGAATGTGAAAAATTACCCAAACATGATGAAATCACATGTCATAATAAACTAAGAGTTTATTATTGATACAAAATTCATATCACAGGAAATAAAAAGTTTACTAAAGTAAAAGGCACGTGTCATGATAAATTTGGAGTTTACTAGTACAAATAAGTTCATAAGTTGACATGAACGATTATGACATCCGAAGATGTGCATATTGAGTATTAAACATGTATAAAAGAATTTTTTATTTGTTCTCATGATAAGTTGGTTGGACTAGCGAATGTTGGGATTAAATCCCTTAAAATTTGAAAAGTATAAAAGGTGAATATGAGCTTGTTCACCAGTCATCTGATCTATTAAGATGCATCGATGTAAGATGATCACTTGTACGTTTATTGTCAACTTGCAGTTTGACATTCATAAAGTTACATGTTCAATATAAATTGAGTTAAGGACATAATTTTCAAATTACGTAATCAAAGACAATTCATCTTGATAATGTTGATTTGGTATTGAATGTCTTCAATAAATAGATGAACTATTGCTAATGAGAACAAAGCTTCATGTGTTGGTTTGAAATATGATATGTTATATACAAAAGTACTTGTATGCATCAAACCAATAAATTATGATTAATTTTTCCTCAAAATTGGTTCTGAGTTAGGAACCACACATTGTCCATCTAATAATTTTGATGTGCAGTATACGATTAATGAATATACCATAATGCACAAAGATGGATTCCTCAAAAAAGATGGAGGATATACGTTAGTTTTCCTAATATAAGGGGGAGATTATAAGTAGTTATGAAATATATTAGGAATTATCAGATCCTCATTCAAAAGATAATTCAAGTCAAATTTCGAAAGCATTTCATATTTAAGTTGCAAGTGTTCCTATTTTGTATCCCTAAAGGACAAAGTCTATGCATGCGTGAAGCGTGATAGACCAATCGATTCCAAATAAAATAATCTTTGAAAAAGATAAGGAGCAAATAATCATAATAAAAAGGCAATATCTTCTTGAAGAGCCTACGACATAATACTTTATGAAATCTTATGAAAGATTTATCTGAGTTACAAATAAAATAATCTTTTACAATGTTACGAGGATCTGAGTTCTACGTTTATTTAAGCATGCTGACATAGAAACGTTTATCAAGTAACGTGAAAGGATACATCTTGGTAAGCATAAAACTTATTTGATTTGCAGTCCAGATACTTGAAGATGTCACTCATGAAATGTTGAATATTATCACTTGACAAAATTTGTATGAAAACTTTTTTAAGAATTCAAAATGTTTAAAACATATAAAAGTTTCTGGGAAACTTATTTATAATCTTTATATTGTATAAGCTTATAGCTTGAAAATTATTGAAACTCTTGGAGAGTTTTCAAAAGCAATAGATTATTTGTTGAAATGAGAAACATACCGAATTGGATTAGTCCTGAAGTATCATATCTTAGTGCAATTGATGCACTAATGTATCTTACAAATACTACAAGGCCTGATATAGTCTTTTTTGATTAATTTATTAGCAAGATATAGTTATGCTCTTACAAGGAGACATCGAAATGTGATCAAATACATGATCTTATTTTATTATAAAGACTGCAGTCCAGATCTTGTTGGTTATGCTGATGCTGGGTATTTATTTGACTCGCATACAACTCGGTCTCAAATAGGCTATGTGTTCATATGTGAGGGTACTACCATATCTTGGAGATCTACAAAACAGTCTATCGTAGCCACGTCATCAAACTATGCTGAGATAATAGCTATTCATGAAGCAAGCCAAAAATATGTATGATTGAGGTTCGTGATAAATCTCATTCAAGAAAATATGATTTGAAATGTGATAAAGTACTCACAATTTTATCTGAAGACAATGAAGCATGCATAGCACAACGTAAGGGAGGATTAGAACAAAGCACATTTCTCCAAAGCTTTTCTATAAACATGAGCTACAAATGAATGATGATATTAACGTGCAAGAGATTCGTTCAAATGACAATGTGGCTGATTTATTCACCAAATCTCCTCCAATTGCAACTTTCAAGAAGATGGTGCACAAGATCGGGATGCAAAGGTTCAAGGATGTTCTCATTGAGGGGAGTTAATACGCATTGTACTCTTTTTTCCTTGCGAGGTTTTGTCCCACGGGATTTTCCTTGTAAGGTTTTTAATGAGGCAGCTGAAATGCGTATTATTAGAGATGTGTACTCTTTTTCCTTTACTAGATTTTTTCCCATTGGGTTTTTTCTAGTAAGGGTTTAACGAGACACATTATCTATCACTTAGACATTCAAGGGGAGTGCTATAAATATATTTACATTATAGTGAATGTCTATAAAAAATATAGATAAGATCTATCAAGATCTATCAAGATCTATTTAATATATATTAGGATATGAAATATTTATGTTTTAGAGAGAAATTAAAAGTAATTTTCCCTGGTTTCCTTCATTGTAAAAGACTAAGAGTCTTTCTCTATTCTTCTTCGTCTTCTCTATTTTATTTTTCATAACACTAAAAATATTTTTTTACTTTCATTTGTCCACTTTAGCATATCCAAAAAAAAATCCTTTTTTTCTTCATATACTACTCTTAACGTTTTCCTCTCATTTTTCTTCGCCTCAACTATGTACTACCAATAATATAAGTGCTATAATATTATGATAAAATATCCATTTTATTTATTATACTCAAAGGAAGTTCCGTTTATAACATAAAATAGTTTTCGTTACAATCCAGGCACAATTTTTTTAATTTGACAAAATATCTTTAACTCAACTTGTTTAAGTTTTGATGGTACTCCTTTAGTTCGTTTCTGGTTGTAACTTATTTTTTAATTAAATTTTTATTTTTAGTGGTTATTTTTATCATATCAAAAAAATATTTTTTTTTTATTTTACTTTTAGTATTAATTATTTATTCTTTAAAATAATTTTAAGATACATGGTAAACATTAATTATTAGAAATATTATAATTAAATAGTCATATTTATAATTATTTTTATTATAAATATATTAAGTCAAAATATGACAAATAAAAACGAATGGAGAAAGAAATCCACAAACTTCAAATTTTGTTATGAATTCAACTTGTTATATTAACATAAGAAATTCTTATATCATATAATAAATCTCATGTTTAAATAATATATTTTCCTCAACTACTCGTGATAATATAAAAATACTAGTATGATAAATCCGGTGATTGAGGAAACCAAAACAAGGTCCCTGTTTTCGCTAGCCACCAATTAGCTCCAACAACCTATGGAATTTTAACTGGCTACTATGGGATAAACAATTTTCTCGTGAATGTCTTGCATTCCCATTGACCAACTAGTAATGTTATAAATGGAAACCGACAGACATACTGGTGGACAACATTACAGATATCACCGTCAATTGGAGCTGACAAAGATATCATCATCACATAAGATATTTTTAGCACAAAAATCATCAGAATTAATCATTAACCATAAAAATAAATTCGTTTAGATTATCATTTATCTTACAATTTCACTAGTGGTAATGGCGCTTGCACTGTCGTAGAAGCAACGTATATTCAGGACTTCAATAGATGAGTGGACTATTATGAAAATGTAGATTCAAAGTTCAAATTTAACAAATTTAATTTTTTTGATTTTTGGCATAAACTTATTATGTTGACAATTTTGTTTTATAATAGTAGAAGTTATCGAGGTCACTCTCTGCATTTGTTGTGGTGTCGACTCGCGTTTAGTTCCAATCCACTATTCTGTAGCAGAGGAAATGAGGGAATATGATTTCTTGTTCTCTTACAATTTATAATAACAACAACAACAAACTCAGTGTATTCCCATCAACAACAACATACTTAGTATATTCTTACCAAGAGGGGTAAATAGAACTCTATCGATTTATTATTTATTTATTATTTTATTGATTATAAAAGCCAAATGTAAAATCTTCTTTGAGTTTAAGAAGTTAGAGTTTAATTACAATTTATTACTAATTAAATAGATAAATTAATTTTCTATTAGATTATTTTGTATTTAATGGATAATTTAATCTTCTATGAGATTATTTTGTATTTAATGTTTATGCGGTTGAGTTCAATTGGTATGAATGAAAAATGGAGGGACACAATCCTTCGGGAAAAGACACTGTTTCGAAAAATAGATGATTGTTCGATCGAATGTGACTGTTTAGAAAAGACATGTTGTTACGGAATGGATAGACATGACTTTTCCTAAATGATACATCCTTCCATGAATCATTACTTCCTTTTCGAAGGGGCATTTGATTGCTATAAATACCCAAACTTTTTTTTTCAAGTAGTATGAAAATTTTTTGCATTGAAAAACACTCTTCTACTTCTAAAAACTCTTTGTGATCATCTGTCGTTGAGTGTGTTCGAAGAATCAGAAGGTTTGAGGTACCGCTACATTCTAATTGTGAGTCATTTTATCCTGAGAGGAAAAATTCCATAACCTCGGGTACTTGAGGGGAGTTAATTCCTTAGGGACACTCCACGAATTCGGAGGACTTGGTTCTATTTCTTCTTCATCTTATTTCTTTAAATAACATACTTCTTTGATAGTTCTTGAAGAACTTGTGTTGAAGGTGTTAAAAATTTCATAAATGTTCTTGATATAGTCTTGAACTTGTGTTGAAGTTTTTATGCAAACATATAGATTGTGTATCCAAAAACAACAATCTTAAGGAATTAATTTGGAAAAAAAATATTTTTTTTGCTTGTTTGGTGAAATTTTCTTTTCACTAAAGTTTTTTTTTTCATAATCTGTAGAGATTGATTTCTGGAGATTAAAGTTTTATGCTTTCTACTCTGTTTGAACTTAACAAGTGATTCGAAGAAATAAAAACTTCATCACAAGTTAAAGGTCACTCGGTTAATGATTGGAAGACATAAAAACTTCATCGTTAAACTAGAAACAAGTACTGTTTAAAGTTGTTATAAACTTGTAATTCGTATTTTGATATACTAAAGTTGATTGTTTTTTTGTGACAGAAAAAATGACTACAGACGGTCATGTTGATGGTGTGACAAGTGTGGCAGCAACCAATGTTACTACAACCAGTCGCACAACTGCGCCAACCCGTTATGGCTACATCGAAAAAACTTGAAAAATTTTCTGGAATTGATTTTAAGAGATGGCAACAGAAGATGTTCTTCTATCTGACAACCTTATGCCTGCAAAGGTTTATACCAGAAGATGCTCCAGAAGTGCCTGAAGAAATTTCGGACACGGAGCGGTTCGTTGTAACAAAGACATGAAAATATTCTGATTTTCCATGTAGGAATTATATCCTAAGTGGCCTCCAAGATGACTTATACAACGTTTATAGCGGAATGAAGTCATCTAAAGAATTATAGATTGCACTGGAAAAGAAATATAAGACTGAGAATGCGGGAACCAAGAACTTTGTTGCACGATTCCTTGAGTACAAAATGATTGACAGCAAGACCGTCGTTTCTCAAGTATAGGAATTGCAAGTCATTATTCACGATCTCAAGTACAGGAAGGTATGTCTTTAGTGAATACCTTATTTGAACATGTTAAAAATGTTCTTAATATTCACATGAACTTCGTTGTAGGTTTGGTTGTGAACGAGGCATTTCAAGTAGCTGCAATAATAAAGAAGTTGTCGCCTTTGTGGAAGAACTTCAAGAATTACTTGAAACACAAATGAAAGGAGATGGCAGTCGAAGACCTCATTATGAGGTTGCGCATAGAGGAAGACAACAAAGTAGCAGAGAGGAAGTCGAAAGAAAATTCTGCAATGAGTGGAGCTAACATTGTAGAAGATGACTCTAACAACTCAAAGAAGCGGGAGAAAACTGGACAAGAAAGCAATCAACCTAAGTAGAAATTCAAGGAAAAATTCTTTAATTGTGGCAAGATTGGCCACAAGTCAACTGATTGGTGTGCCCCAAAGAGAGGTAAAAAGAAGGATCAAACAAATATAGCTGAATCCAAGAACGAAATAGACGGTCTATGTGCCATGCTTTCTGAATGTAACCTGGCGGGAAATCCTTGAGAATGGTGGATGGATTCTGGTGTCACCCGCCACATTTGTGCAAATAAAGAGTTGTTTGTTGTATTCGCTCCGGCTCAAGGCGAAGAGAAGATCTATCTGATAAACTCCTCAACTGCAAAAGTTGAAGGGACAGGGAAAGTCTGCTTGAAAATAGCGTCAGACAAAGTGTTTGACTCTCAACAATGTTCTTTATGTACAGGAGTTAAGAAAGAACTTGATTTTTGTATCACTTCTTGACAAAAATGAATTCAAATATTTATTTATTTTCAGTAAAATTGTAATTAGCAAAGAGGAAATGTACGTAGGAAAAGGCTACCTCACTAAGGGCCTATTTAAGATGAATGTAATGACAGTTGAAATCAATAAAAGTTCTATTTTTCTTTACTTGCTTGAATCTAATGAATTATAGCATGAACGATTAGGACGTGTCAATTACAAAACTTTGCGAAAACTAATTAACATAGAAGTTTTGCCAAACTTTGAATGTAATATATTAAAATGTCAAACGTGTGTGGAATCAAAGTATGTTAAGCGTCTATATAATTCCGTTGAAAGGAATTCCAATCCCTTAGACTTACTACACACTGACATTTGTGATATGAAGTCAATACCTTCTCGTGGTGGGAAAAAGTATTTTATAACTTTTATTGACAATTGCACTAGTATTGTTATGTCTATTTGCTAAACAGTAAGAACCTCAACTTCGTTTGGATTGAATTGTAACATTTCTCTTAGAAAACGATTTGCCTTGTAATCAAGAGGTAATTCTAAGGTATGAATATTATTTGCCTTGTTCTTTTTCATATGTATATGTATGATAGAGGATTATATGTATTGATTGTTATTGAAAGGTGATGGAAATAGGGTTATGGACTGTTTTGGATGGTTTGGTTATATTGAATTGTGGAAGGTGGATATGGTAATTGGGTTATGGAAGGTGGATATGGTAATTGAGTTATGGAAAGTGGATATGGTGATATACCATTGAATTGATGATTATTTATGTCTATGGCTCAATTTGGTTTAATGG
>NC_061111.1:159239944-159246871 GCF_002878395.1 Capsicum annuum | reverse complement strand
CCATTAAACCAAATTGAGCCATAGACATAAATAATCATCAATTCAATAGTATATCACCATATCCACTTTCCATAACTCAATTACCATATCCACCTTCTATAACCCAATTACCATATCCACCTTCCATAATTCAATATAACCAAATCATGCAAAACAGTCCATAACCCTATTTTCATCACCTTTCAATAACAATCAATACATATAATCCTCTATCATACATATACATATGAAAAAGAACAAGGCAAACAATATTCATACCTTAGAATTTACCTCTTGATTATGCAATCCTGTTTGCACAAATAATAGGTGCCGTTCGAAGCTCTCGAGATGACAAACGCAGTTATCGGATTACTTTGGAATTTCTACGGTTGAATCAAAAGTAATTTAAAGGTCAAATTTGGCTAGGGTTTGTTCTTTCTCAATGATTGATGATGAAAATGAGTTTTTGAACTCATATACATGTATATATACACATATTCCCGTCCATAATATAATAGAAAATGATCAAAATGCCTTTAAAATTTAAATAATGTCAAATCTGTCCTTTGGTGGACTGTTTTGATAAGCTAAAGTAGATCGACCATAACTCTTTTCTCCGATATCGTATTTGGGTGAAATTGGTATCGTTGGAAAGATAATTCAAAGAGCTTTCATTTCATATAAAGTAGGCTACCCAGTTCGTCCTGTACAAGGAGTTATGATTGTTTGAAGTTGACCCTAAAAATCTGTTTTGAGAGGCTGAAGTAAAACGAGTATAACTCCTTACTCAGACGTTGGATTTGGATGAAACCAATTGAATTGGAAAGAAGACTCAAAGATCTTTCTTTTCATAGGTCGCAGATCTCCCAATTCATTATATTAAGGGAGTTATGATCGTTCGAAGTTTACCCAAAAAATTGGCTGGCCTTAGTAGTTTGTGTGCAGGCAATTTTCCTGCACATTTGCTATTCCCAAATATCCCGGCCACCGTTTTATTGTTTCGAACGTGCTCGATTATATCCGAAACCTATCTATTTTTGGAAATCTTTATATCGTTGGAAAGCTTATTCAATAACCTTCGTATGGAACCATCGACGGGCAAATTCCGGTATAAATAAAATAAAATAAAATTAATTCCATATAAATAAGACCAATACACGTACTTGAATACGCCAATACACGTACTTAAATATGGGGCGTTACATCCTTCCCCACTTTAGGACATTCGTCCTCGAATGTTAGCGTAGTTATTCAACCAAAACAAGTTCAAGTCCATCATTAACATTCACATCATCACGTAAATACTATGCATATATAAAAAAAAACTTACTTGTTAATGTTCTAACTCCGTTTCTTGAACTTCCTCTTCATCTTTGAACAAATGAGGGTACTTAGATTTCATTGCTTCCTCAGCTTCCCAGGTAATCTCTTTCCTTTGACGATTTCTCCAATGTACTTTCACCGATGCTATCTCTTTATTTCTCATCTTCTTAACTTGGCGATCTAGAATAGAAATAGGCACTTTCTCATAGGTAAGATCTTCCGCAATTTGCACATCCTCAGTAGAAGTGATATGTGATGGATCTCCGATGCACTTTCGAAGCATTGACACATGAAATACCGGATGTACTGATGAGAGCTCTTGGGGTAGCTCTAATTCATATGCAACTTGTCCAAACCTTCGAGTGATCTTATACGGGCCTATATAATGTGGACTCAACTTCCCTTTCTTGCCAAATCTCATTACCCTTTTTATTGGTGATACCTTCAAAAATACCCATCACCTATAGAAAACTCTAGCCCTCTCCTTCTACTATCCGCATTGACTTGTGTCGACTTTGGGCTGTTTTCAGTCATTGCTGAATTACTTTAACCTTCTCTATGGCTTGATAAACAAGATCCGGTCCGAATAAAAGAGTTTCACCAACTTCGAACCATCCTATTGGTGATCTATGGTTCCTTCCATATAAAGCTTTATATGGTGGCATTTTGATACTTGAATGATAGCTTTTATTGTAGGCAAACTCAATAAGAGGTAAATGATCATCCCAGTTGCCCTTAAAATCTATTACACAAGCTCGTAGCATATCTTCAAGTGTTTGGATGGTACGTTCTGCTTGTCCATCTGTTTGAGGGTGAAAAACTGTACTCAACTTCATTTGTGTTCCCAAACACCTCTGAAAAGACTTCCAAAAGTTTGCGGTAAATTGGGTTCCCCGATCTGATATAATAGAGATTGGTACTCCATGTAATCGGACTATCTCTTTAATGTACAGCTTCGCATACTCTTCAACTGTGTAAGTGGTCCTAACTGGTAGGAAATGTGCAGATTTGGTAAGCTTATCAACAATCACCCATATAGAATCAAACTTCCGGGATGTACGAGGTAAACCAATAACAAAATCTATGTTGATCATGTCCCACTTCCAGCTTGGAAGATCAATGTATTGCATATAACCTCCGGGTTTTTGGTGCTCAACTTTAACTCTTTGACAATTTGGACATTCAGCTACAAATTTTGCAATTCTCTTCTTCATGTCATTCCACCAATACATATCTTTCAAATCTTGATACATTTTTGTTGATCCTGGATGAATGGAATAGTTTGAACAATGTGCCTCTGTCATAATTTTCTTTCTTAGCCCGTCTACATCCAGCACACACAATCGATTTTGGCACTGAAGTACTCCTTCTCGCGTAAGCTCAAATGCCTTGGTCGCACCATTATGAACGTTCTCCTTAAGCTGTAATAAAATCGGATCTGCATATTGCTTCTCTTTCACTTCATATACTAATAAAGATTCCACAACATTATGTACGATAAGCTCTTTATCCGGAGTTTCAAGAATGCGAACTCCCAAACTAGCTAACTGGTGAAGATCTTTAATCATCCCTTGCCTTTCTATAGGCTCTATCATAGCCTTACGACTTAATGTATCAGCTACCACATTTGCTTTCCCTGGATGGTACAAGATATCAACATCATAGTCCTTTAATAGTTCAATCCATCTCCGCTGCCTTAAATTTAGATCCTTCTGATTAAAAATATATTGCAAGCTCTTATGGTCAGTATATATATCAACATGAACCCCATATAAGTAGTGGCGCCATATCTTTAAAGCAAAAATAACTGCTGCCAGCTCAAGATCGTGTGTAGGATAATTTTTCTCATGTGGCCACAATAGTCTAGAAGCATATGCTATTACCTTACCATGCTGCATCAATACACATCCTAAACCAATTCTGAAAGCATCACAATACACTGTATACCCTTCGGTGCCTTTTGGAAGTACTAACACGGGTGTAGAAATCAACTTGTTCTTTAAATCTTGAAAACTCTTCTCACAGGCATCATTCCATTATAATTTGGATGCTTTATGGTTTAGCTTGGTTAAGGGTGCTGAAATGGAAGAAAAGCCTTTAAGAAACCTTCTATAATAACCGGCCAACCCGAGAAAACTACGAATCTCCGCAGGTATTGTGGGCCTTGGCCAATTCTTCACAGCTTCTATCTTTTGAGCATCAACTTTATCCCTTCACTAGATACAATATGACCCAAAAATGCCACCGACTTTAACCAAAACTCACATTTAGAGAACTTTGCATAAAGCTTACAATCGCGAAGAGTCTGCAATGCCTGTCGTAAGTGATTGGCATGGTCCTCTTCTGATCTAGAATAAACTAGAATATCATCTATAAAACTATCACAAATACATCTAGGAATGGCTTAAACACCCTATTCAGCAAATCCATAAAAGTTGCGGGTGCATTTGTTAGCCCAAATGAGATAATTAGAAACTCATAATGACCATACCATGTTTGGAAAGCTGTCTTGGGTATATCCTTCTCTTTGACCCTCACTTGGTGGTAATCTGACCTCAAATCAATCTTAGAAAAGCACTTGGCGCCCTGTAACTGATCAAATAAATCATCAATTCTTGGGAGAGAATATTTATTCTTAATAGTCACCTTATTCAATTATCGATAATCAATACACATCCTCAGCGAGCCATCCTTTTTGCGTATAAATAACACTGGTGCTCCCCAGGGGGACATACTAGGCCTAATGAATCCCTTCTTTAGCAAATCTTTCAATTGCTCTTTCAATTCTCGTAATTCTGCTGGGGCCATTCTATACGAAGGAATGGAGATTGGTTGGGTGCCTGGTATTACATCAATACCAAACTCTACTTCTCATTCAGGAGGTAAACCTGGAAGATCTTCAGAAAATACATCAGAAAATTCATTTACCACCGGAACAGCGTGAAGAGTTGGTGGCTCCGCTTCTGTATCCCTTACTCTAACTAAATGATATATGTAGCCCTTGGAAATCATTCTTCTTGCCTTAAAATAAGAAATAAATCTACCTCTTGGCGCGCTAATTTCACATTTCTATTCAAGGACTGATTCATTTAGAAAATGAAAATATACCTTTTTCATGCAACATCAATTGTGGCATAACAAGACGCCAACCAGTCCATACCCATTATAACATCAAAATCTACCATTTCTAACTCCACAAGATCAACCATCGTATCACGACCACAAACAGTTACTATGCAGTTTCGGTAAACCCTTCTACCTATAATAGATTTCCCAACCGGTATGGATACTTCAAATGACTTAACTAACAGTTCGGGTATTCTTTCGAACTTTCTAGCAACCAATGGAGTAACATAAGATAATGTAGAACCGGGATTAATTAAGGCATATAAATCGAATGAAAAGATAGACAACGTACCCGTAACCACATCTAGGGAAGCCTCTAAATTTTGTCGATCCGCTAGAGCATACGTATGATTTTGAGTCCCGCTAGAACTCGTGGATCCTCTATCACCTCTAACACAACCCATTGGTTGTGCACCCCTTCCTGAATAAGGCATCGATGATGATGATGCAACAAATGATCCCGTAGGTCGTGCCATACCCCCTATGCCCCTTCGTGGGCATTCTCTCATCATATGCCCCGACATACCGCTCCAAAAACAAACATTGGTCCCCAGCCGACATGCGCCCAAATGATACCTTCCACATTTATTGCATGGCTCTCGAGGAGGTCCCGATTGGCTCATATTCCCTTGCCCTTGGTACCCCACTGTCCGCGAACTCTTATTCTCACTTCTGTGCCCAAATTGATTTCCTCTGGACCCTTGGAACTGTGGCGAGGCACTAGCTGTAGAATAAGAGGATAATGGCCTAGGTGGTCTAGTAGAAAATTGTGGTCTGAACCCTCCTTCGGATGCCATGAACTGCCCTGTAGATCTGGCCCTCTTGGAATATCTTCTTTCTAATTCCTGTGTTCTTCTCCTCTGCCTCTGATCTTTCATTTTCTGTGTAAAAGCTTGGATCCTCGCTATGTCCATATCTTTGTTCAAAGCGACAATAGTACAATCTCTAACTAGATATGAATCTAGTCTATCCACATATTGATGAACTCTGTCATCCATAGTAGCTACAACATTAGGAGCATATCTCGACAAGGAATTAAATCGGAGACTGTACTCCCCCACGCTCATATTCTCCTGACGAAGATTTAAAAACTGATCTGCACGAGCCTGACGAATCTCGAATGAAAGATAATGATCAAGAAATGCCTCTTTGAACTCTTTCCAAGTAGCTGGGGGTGCATCAATACCCCTAGATCGTTTCTAGTCCTCGTACCAATATGTAGCCTCCCCTTTAAATCTATACGCTGCTAACTCCACTGTCTCTCTACCGTTACATGCATAACATCTAAGGCCCTTTGAATTTGATCAATAAAGTCCTGTGGGTCCTCGTTAAGATCTGATCTAGTAAAAGTGGGAGGATCCATCTTAAGAAAATCCTGTGTTCGAAGGCTAGCCGCCCTATCTGTACCACTAGGACCCGTGGTAGGAATGGCTTGCCCTTGAGCTTGCCCAGCAACTATACGAGTTAAAAGTTGCACTGCATTTCTAAGATCTTGATCAACAACATTAATAGGTGGCTCTGGGGATATAGTTCTCCTCTCCCTTATTTCTTTCGGAGTGGAAAAAGTTTCTGATGCATGATCAGCTGGAGCCTCACTTTGATTAGCTGGTATAGTGGGTGACTTACTAGTCCCCTCTCCGGCAGCCACATCTACTTGCTTACCGGTATTCTTGCTTCTGGTAACCGGCATCATTACTATAATAAGAGAAACAAACGGATTCAGTGGTCAACTATGACTTCATATACAATATAGGCTCTATCGCAAGATCTAAGACATAAAGAAAGAAATGATTCCTAAATGTCCATAGCCTACTGTTTATAGATGCGGTGCATGACACATCGATAAACAAAACTCTACGTAGACAGGGCTTTGTAGACTCACTAGGACTAACTGCTATGATACCACTTTTGTCACGCCTCAAATTCTATTGGGGCGGACTGGCACCCATAACCGAGGAGGCCCGGGAGAACCAGCTCATAACCTTATACTTCCCATGCATATTTCTATGACAATCCGAAATTCGGACAGTATCATGTCGCATATAAAAGAAAATAATCACCTGTATAAGCTCGAGCACACATATATATGTATATACAATACTTGGCCATTAGAGCCATCACGTCTATTAACAAAACACCACCTTGACTGTACATTAGGTCTACAAAGCCTTTAGACAATACACAGAGTTTAACTAAGGTCGGGACACACCCCGCCATATAACTAACTTTTATACAATACCAAAAGTGACTGGATATGACACGGAAAGCCCCGAAGCAAACTGGAGCTCACCAAAAGCAGCTGGATATTCTGGCTCCTACTTGTGCGGTGTATGAGCTGAGGTACCTGTGCCTGCAGCATGAAATACAGGTCCTCCATGGGGGACGTTAGTACGAAATATGTACTGAGTATGTAAAGCTGTAGATAATCACATATGATATTGGAGTTCTATAAAAATTAGAAACAAGTGAATAAATCGTAATAGGAGTGGACCACACTTA